>NC_064809.1:95815065-96117230 GCF_023721935.1 Panthera uncia | reverse complement strand
ATATAGAGAGAGAGAGAGAAAGAGAGAGAGAGAGAGAGAGAGAGAGATTAACCCAATTATGGAGCCTGAAAAGTCATAAGGTCTGCAACTGGCAGGCTGGAGACACAGGAGAGTCAATGGTATAGTTCCAGTCTGGGTTCAAGGGTCAAAGAGCTAGAAGATCTGATGGTGTAAGTTCCAGTCCAAGTCCACGTCTAGTTGTCCTGCAGTTGTCCACTTTTTGACTGATACCTGCATATCCTGCAGAGCTATCTGTAAAGTAAGCTTGAGTCTTTTCTTCCTCTGTAAATCGATCAGAAAGAAACCCCACAAAGCCATAGGTACAAGCTGGGAGAAAGAAGATAATGTAGCAAAAGCAGAGATCATGGGCACTGGGGCCACTTCTTCATATAATTTGCTTGTGCCTTCAGAGCCTGCTTAGGCCCATTCACATTTATATCATTTCCATTTGACAGTGGAGTGCCGCTGTGCACATCCAACTTTATGGCTTAGTGGGTCAGATAACACCCAGTTCATGACGGGAAGCTACAGTCACGTGATAACTTGATAGCTTATGGTTAAACATTTGGTCTCTGCTTAGGCCCAGTAGCAGGCCAAGTCCTGTCTCTCAAAAAGACAATAGTTATCTGCAGATTATGGCAAGCCTTGCTTCAAAATCCTAAAGGGCATGCACTGTAATTCACCTATAGGAGTCTGCCAAAGGTTCTAAATAGCATCCCTACCTGCAACTGCCACTTCAAGCACCACTGGATGTGCTGGATTATATGGCCCAGTGGCAAAGCAGCTTGCACAGCAGCCTGGAATTGTAGATCCTTCTCTTGTTCTTTTTGCCCTCACATGCCCTCACATTAACAGTAGACATCCTGAAATATTTTGAGTTTAGTTTGTGTTGTAATGAAGACAGTGGCAGGATGAGATTTGTGCTTGATTTTCAGCAACTCAGCTTTGTGGCTGCAAGAGATAAGGGTCCCCTTAAGGGCACACATTGAGCAGGGAATTTGAATCCTGAGCTCATCCTTTACCTTGTCCAAGGACATTGGGAGTTACTAGTCAATCTCATTATATTTGGTAGTTTTCCAAAAATGTTTGAAAGTATCTTATACACTTCATCCAGCTCCTTGATTCTTTTAAGTGGTTGACCAAGAATATTCAATGGAGATGTTTTGTGTATCTCTATTGCTGGAATCATGCCATGGACTATCAGTACTCCCTTTGCTGGAAATATAGTCCTTAGTGTCTTTAAATATAATCAGATTAGAGAGCCAATTCCAGAAACCCCAGAAAAATTCAGGAGACTTATCAGTAAGACTCTATTGTTCTAAAACCACTCTTGGTATCAAAATCCATATTGATCAGGGTTCTTCAGAGAAACAGAACCAATAGAACACATATAAAGAGGTTTATTATAAGAAAATGGCTCACATGGTTATGGAGGCTAAGAAATCCCCAAATCTTCAATTGTTAGGTTGAAGACTCAAGACCTAGGAAAGCAAATGGTTAGTTTCAGTCCAAGTTCAGTGGTCTGAGAACCGGGGATCCCATGAGGTAAGTTCCAGGTCAAGTGCAGGGCCAAAAACAAGAAAAGACTGATGTTTCAACTTTGAAACAGTCAGATTAGAAACGAGTTTTGTCTTATTTATTCTTTTGCTCTATTCAGGCCTTCAACAGATTGGATGTGGTTCACTCACACTGGGGGGGATAACCTGCTTTACTCAGTCTACCAATTCCAGTGTTGGTCTCATCCAGAAACACACACACTGATATACCCGGAACAATATTTAACCACATTATCTGAGTACTTTGTGGCTCAATCACATTGACACACAAAATCAGCCATCACAATGAGTGATAACTGTTGCCACTTAGTTTCAGAGTTAAGGCTTTGTTTTCTCTTTACATTTCTAATGAATGTACATAATTATGGTAAATGCACAAAAATCATTCCAAAACACCATACTGAAATGAAAGCAATATATTACGAGTAGGAAGATTTTATGTCACTCTAAGCCATACAAACAACAGCAATGACAACAACCACCAAAATACAAATGACCACAAAACATTCAAAACTTATATTCAACTCACTCAAAAAAAATTTTAAGTGCCAATTGAAATAATGAATTCCAGGAGCACCTGGGTGACTCAGTCAGTTAAGCGTACAACTCTTGATTTCAGGTCAGGTCATGATCTCATAGCTCATGAATTCAAGCCCCTGTTAGGCTCTGCACTGACAGTGTGGAGCCTGCTTGGGATTCTCTCCTCTCTTTCCTTTCTCTCTCTCCTGCCTGCCCCGTGTGTACCTGCTCATGCTCTCTCTGTCTCTCTTTCTCTTTCTCAAAATAAATTAATAAATATTAAAAAAAAGAAATAATAAATTCCACTCCTGTGTATCAAATTTGCAAGTGTGACAAGTTTGAAAAAAATTGTTTTTGAAATGTCTGTGAAAGAACAATATTGCTGTTAGAATTAAGAATCCATACAAAATTTGGAGGACATTTTGACAATACCTTTCAAAATTTTAAATATTATATCCTTTTACCTAGACATACTATTTTCAAAAATTTACCGAAAAGTATACTCACTCAAGAATGCAAAGGCATACATAAGTGTATTCCTTCCAACCTTGCTGATATATATGAAAATTTTTATTTTTTTTAATTAAAGAATTTTTTTTAACGTTTATTTTTATTTTCGAGAGATAAAGACAGAGCGTAAGCAGGGGAGGAGCAGAGAGAGAGGGAGACACAGAATCTGAAGCAGGCTCCAGGCTCTGAGCTGTCAGCACAGAGCCCGACATGGGGCTCGAACTCATGAACTGTGAGATCATGACCTGAGCCGAAGTCAGACGCTTAACCTACTGAACCACCTAGACGCCCTGATATATGAAAAGCTTTAAACATTTACATGCCCACTAACATTATATTGGTTTTTCTCTTGTAAATCTCTATGTATTATCATGGAATAATATCCCAGTGTTTTGCTTGTTAAGTTGTTATGAAAAGCAAATTAGGGGAAATACATGTTACAGGATCACATTTGTGCCAAAAACTGAAAGACACATCCCTATCATCTGCTCTTTGTTCTTTTGTATTCATACTGGATTGTGGACATGGTAACTGCAGTGGAGCAGATTTAAAGGCTTAGCAATGAGAACAAGATGCCAAGGATGGCACAATGAACAAATAGAGGGGCCCCCAGCCCTGACAGCATTAGGGACTGGCTCTATCAGTCCAGCACTGTCTCTGGGTTCCTTGTAAAGTGAGAAAGATATACCCCTACTGGTTATCTGTATTAGAAGCAGCCAAAGTAATGCTAAACCACTCAGTTACCAGTACTGCAATTCACATACCACCAACAACTGAGCTAGCCACTTGAGTGTTCATGGCATTCGCTGAGATTTAATCAATCAAGTTAGCAAAAGTACCTCTAAAACTAATAAAATGCAGCTGTCCTCAGCAATGATCTTTTCATCTATCAGAGAGTATAAGGAGATTTTGCAAACTTCGCAAAATACAGTACGTGAAATGCAGAAGAGAGGTCTTCCTGTTTATTGGAATTAAGACTCACTATTAAAATGCCTTTTGCTTTCTTTTCCTTGCTGGTTGTGAAAGATCAGTGATTTTTGTAATTAATTTTGGAATTCTGATGCTTTTTTTTCTCCCTAGTTATTTCAAATTCTTGTGGCCAATATATTGAGAGACAAATAGCTATTAAGTTGTCATGGTTCTGGGTATCAATATTACTTACTACCTAAATGCTCCATTATATAGTAGTAAATTTTATTCTAAAATGCTAAAAGCCTGAAATATCTAGTGATTTAAATCATTTTCACAAGTGGTTCATTATAAAATCAATAACAAAAATCTAACCCAAGCTAGTTTAGATCAATTCCGATATGTCTGGGCTTCACTGTTTCGCACATCTCCCCAACTGTTAAAAAAAAAAATTGTTAAACATAGCAAATTATAATAAAAATAATTCTTGTTTTTTAGAAATGTGTGGCTTCAACTACATTTTGTACTGGATTTCATTTTCCTAAATGCTTATCTCCTCTAACCTCAGCTGAAAACAAATCTCATTTCATTCTCCTAGGAGACAAACCAGAAAACACATTTTTAGTTTATAATTATATCAAGGATAGAAAAATCTCCTCATTTGGACATTCTTGTGGAAAAAGACCAATGTGTGCTGATATAAACCAAGGTGTGTCTGTGCTTTTTTATGTCTTTAAATTCATTACACTGTAAGCTTCAGGAAAGTAAGGAACATGCCCCACTATATTCCCCTGTCTAGCATGAATGAATAAATAAATAATGAAGTAAAATTGTTCAGATCTCACTGCCTTTAAATATTCATCTTTCCTATTTCTCAAACTGCTGTCAGAATTTTGCTTTAACTCTTGCCTCAAAAATATAAATGCTTCCCAAAGGCCTACAAAGTAAAGTGAAAATAAAATTATGAGAATAGATGTATTAGCAAATAAAGATAAGGGTGGCTGTTAGGTTAGACTGCCTACATTGATGCTGATCCAAACACTTAGATGTTTATTTTTTTTATTTAAATTTTTTTTAATGTTTAGTTATTTTTGAGAGAGAGAGAGCGTGCATGTGTAGGGAGGGGCAGAGAGAGAGGGAGACGCAGAATCCAAAGCAGGCTCCAGGCTCTGAGCTGTCAGCACAGAGCCTGACGTGGGGCTTGAACTCACAGACTGCAAGATCACGACCTGAGCCGAAGTCGGACGTTTAACCGACTGAGCCACCCAGACGCCCCTAGATGTCTACTTTTAAGTGAGTCACTAAATCTCCCAGACTCCATATTCTGTTGTTTTTTTTTTTCTATAAAAATTGTACATCATCTCTGGGTCATTGTGAAGGCATGGCATAGAGTAATTACTCAATTCATGTTAGATAGTATTATTTTTATTCTACTCTACCTTAGAATCCTTAGACCTCCTTGAGCTACCACCCAACTGCTTTCCTAGCTTTAGCTCCCAGTAGATTGTCACCACTCTTGAGCAACACAACTGATTTTCAAGTGCTTTTCTACATATTTTACATCCCTAGGTCTGTTTGTACTATTTTAACCTCTTTCTCAAGGTATGATTTAAGTATCTTCTGGGACAAATAACTGGTCTCCAAGTAAACTGGGTCCAAGCCCATGGAGTTTCCGTGTCTGGAATAGCAAGTTGAATTTTGTAACAAAAAGGGAAGAATAAACATGCATACCTGGGCACTGTACAGCATCTTTACAATGTAACTCAAATGGAAAATGGATGTCCTTTGGATCTTGTTTCACTTCCTTTTGTTCTTTCCTAGAGCAAAAACTTTTAGCTCAAACTCCAGCAGCCACCTTAAATCGTGAGCAAAGGCTTGCACTGAGAGTGGAGTGGCAGAAAGGTAGAACTAGGTTCCTGATGATCTTTGAACTTCTTTTATATGAGAGAAAAAACAATCACTTTTCCTGTTTAAAAAACCATGGTTTCCATTTTTTTCTTACACATAAATAGGGTATTCTTGCCTTAGTTAAGGTGCTAATTAAATGATAGTAAATTCATTTAATTATATATGATCAAAATATTAACAATACATCCATTACAACTACCAAAAAAAAAAAAATGGTGATTTTTCAGCTCGAGCTTCGTTAACCATTCAAAAAAAAAAGAGATACATTGCTGAGGTCAATTTAGAAAATAATTCATGGGGCACCTGGGTGGCTCAGTTGGTAAAGCATCCAACTCTTGATTTCAGCTCAGGTCATGATCTTGCAGTTCCTGAGATGGAGCCCCACCTTGGGCTCTGCACCGACAACGTGGAGCCTGCTTGGGATTCTCTCTCTTCCCTCTCTGCCCCTCCCTCTCCTTAAATACTCGACCTCTCTCTCTCAAAATAAATAAACTTAAAAAAGAAAAGAAGGGGCACCTGGGTGGCTCAGTCGGTTGGGCGGCCGACTTCGGCTCAGGTCATGATCTCGCGGTCTGTGAGTTCGAGCCCCGCGTCGGGCTCTGTGCTGACAGCTCAGAGCCTGGAGCCTGTTTCAGATTCTGTGTCTCCCTCTCGCTGACCCTCCCCTGTTCATGCTCTGTCTCTCTCTGTCTCAAAAATAAATAAAACGTTAAAAAAAAATTAAAAAAAGAAAAGAAAAGAAAAGAATTCCCTAAGTAGTATAGAAATAGTATTAGTAGTGATAGTAAGCATTCAATATATATTTTAATTATTATTTTGAGGGTCTTCTGCTATGGAGTTTACATATATCAGCTTATCTCATCTTTATCGCACCCCTTATAGATTAGGTATTGCACTACCTAATTTATAGATAAGGAACCTAAAGTTCCTATAGTCTAGGCAATTTTATCAATGTGAAATTCAAAGTAAGTGGCAAAGTCCAGATTTAAAACCCACAGCAAATGGGCTTCAGTGATTATATTACCAAAGTTAATGTCAAAGACATTCATAAGTAATTGAAAAACAAGTATGTCAATTATCACACCGCTTAACTATTTCTTTAGAGGTCTTAATAAAGTTGATGTATAGAAATCCCAGGAGACATTTAGTGAAAGGATTGGAGGAATTAGAAGTGTTTGGCTGGAGACAGTACTTAAGATTTCAGAAACGGTTTAAATACAGGTGATTTCAAAGTCCAATGTGTTTAGGCAGGCTGGCTGGTGTTGAGGGACATAAACAGAATAAAAGAAGAAAATAGCTTTTTAGATTAAATTATTAGTTCAACTTAAATCTCTTTAATGAAAGCTTTTTATGACCATCTAGATCTTTCTTCTTAAGTAAGTACTTTCTTCTTAATAATAATGCTATTTTTAAATACCTTCAAGGACAAAAACTATGTCATCTTTGTATCTCTAGATTTAAACTAGTGTCCCAACTATATGTGAACTTATACATGATAGTCCCTCTCTGTCTTTCACTCTCCCTCTTGCCGTGCTAAAAATTGAAAGATTATTTTTGGGGCACCTGTGTGGCTCAGTCGGTTAAGCATCCAGCTTCGGCTCAGGTCATGATCTCGTGGTTTGTGAGTTCCAGCCCCACATCGGGCTCTGTGCTGACAGCTCGGAGCCTGGAACTTGCTTCTGATTCTGTGTTTATCTACCTCTCTGCTTCTCCCCTGTTCATGTTCTGTCTCTCTGTCTCTCTCTCTCTCAAAAATAAACATTAAAAAAATTTTAAATTTAAAGATTATTTTTGCTTTCATAAAGTTTATCTTATCAAGCTGGTTTTCTTTCCCTCAAAATAAGTCCAAACATATGTAAAAATACATCAGCAGCAAAGACTTTGTAATCCTCTACTATCTTATAACAAAAAAATGATTGTCAATGAAATGAAGTTTTTGAATTTATGTGAGAAAAGAGAGTGGTCTCTTTGGATGAATTACTGTGTGCTGCATCAGTTCAGAACAACAGTTTGATCTATTAACAGTAGCCGGTAAACAAAAACGAAATAAATTAAACTAATAGGAAATTGATCCAAGAAGAAGACAAGAGTGTGATATGTTAATTTCAAATAAATTCTTTTCAGGTAAGTAGTGACTAGTACGCTGGAGCTCTAATTCATATAATAAACCCTAAAAATATATAGGAAAGGTTATTTCTCCTTTGTAATGAATGTAATTTCCTCTATACTTATTGATCAAAAAGAATGCCTGTGATAGACCAGACTTAAATTGTTCCTTTTTTTAGTCTGACACCGACAGAGGTTTTTTATTTTACTTTGATGAAAACAGTATTACTGTGTTTGGCTGATATTAATTCAACCAGCCGATTTTTCATTATTTATGTGTTAAAGAATAAATTATAATGCTAAATATAGTCTTGATTTGTAAATTAAGGCACCATGTTCTAACCATGTATCTATTCCTAGACAAATTGAGATAAGATGAACAAAACTGTAGATCCAAGGAAAGTTGGACAATTCATTAAGAATTTTGGAGGCATCTGAACAAGTATCAATACAGGCATATCAGACTGATACCATATGCAAAATGGTAAAAATACTTTGTATAATATACTTGAAACATTATATAGGCAATTGGATTTAAACCAAATTAAAAGAAGTGAAAATGCAAAGTTTAATAGCAGATATTTCTTGATTATCTTAAAAAAGGTAACAATGTTTTATTGACATAAGTGAATTATTTATCATTATGTTAATTTAAGTTATTCATTAAAATGATGCCAATTTTTGTGTAAGAATTGTTTTCTAATTTTCTATCATATATTTCATTTATAAGTTGTCCATTCATTGTTGATGAAATATACAGTTAAAATTGAATCAAGTTTCACTTTCCTCTTCTCGTCTCAGCCATTTCTTATTAGATTTCATAATCCTTCCCTCTCTTAACATTTGCTATGTTCTTGGTTCATTTACCTTTTGCTCCTCATGCTGGCACATTTATATTCATTCCACACTTACTCTTCTACCTCTGTCTATGAACATATCCATATAACATTCAAAAATGCCTAGAACAAACTATATCTCTGTTTAATATTGATAGATAAGTAGGTAGATAGATAGATAGATGGATAGATAAAGATATATTGTATACATGTCCATTGCCATCACAGAAATTGTGAAATGTCCACATACCTCATCTTACTTACACATTATGCCCTACATGTCTACTGGGAAATCAGCTCCCAGGAATGTCATAGGCATATATTCAACTTTTGGGTTACATCAGAAAAATTTCTTAGTGTGTTTGCTTGCCTTGGTTGGTCCTTCCTTTAAGAGTCATTAGTTAATGAGGCACTTGTGTGTCTCAGTAGGTTAAGCACTCTTCATTTTGGCTCAGGTCATGACCTCAGGGTTTGTAGGATCAACCCCCGCATCTGTTTTGTGCTGACGATGTGGAGCCTGCTTGGGATTCTGTCTCTTGCTCTCTGCCCCTCCCCTGCTCATGTTCTCTCTCTCAAAAATAAATAAATGAACTTAAAAAAGAGTTATTAGTTATCATTGGAGTCTAAAAATGGTGTTATATATCAGTGTACGTGATCTCCTCTTGCACCTGCATTTTCATCCACCTGAATCCTCACTTCACCGTGTTACACATTCTCCTGTATTGACTATGTATCTTGTTCAGTCCTACATCCAAAGCGGTAAAGCTTATTCTTAGTTTTTCTCTTGACTCTAGTTTTCTGAAACATTTTTACACAATAAATCTCACTCTTGCTACAATCTGAATATCTGTCCCCCCGCCCTGCCCCCAAATCCATAAGATGAATCTTAACCCACAAAGGCAATGGTATTAAGAGATACGGTCTTTCAGAGGTGATTAGGTCATGAGGGAAAAGCCCTCATGAATGAGACTAGTCGCTTTATAAATGAGGCTCCAGAGAGATAGGTTGCTCCCTTTAACCATGTGAAGACACAGCAAGAAGTTGGCAGCCTGAAACCCAGCAGAAGATCCTCACCAGAATCTGATCATGCTGGCATCCTAAGATCTCATTCATCTCCACGACTGTGAACAATAATTTTCTTTTGTTTATAAGCCATCCAATTGGTGGTATTTTGTTGTAGCAGTCTGAATGGACCAGGACAACTGTGTTTCTTGAAACTTTTCTTACTTAGATTTTATTTAAAAAAAAATTTTAATGTTTATTTTTGAGAGAGAGAGAGAGAGAGACAGAGTGTGAGTGGGGGAGGGGCAGAGAGAGAGAGGAAGACACAGAATCTGAAGCAGGCTTCAGGCTCTGGGCTGTCAGCACAGAGTCCAATGAGGGGTTCCAACTCACAAACTGTGAGATCATGACCTGAGCCGAAGTCGGCTGCTTAACCAACTGAGCCTCCCAGGCTCACCTCTTACTTAGATTTTTCTTACATAGGAATATTCAAGCTCTTGTGTTAGGACATTACATTCTCCAGACCCATATGTGCACTTTCCTAAAGATTCTGGCTTTAAGCTTTTTCACCCTCTAACCACTCTCTACTTAATATTCTCATTCACTCCTATCGTCTCAACAAGGTAGGGGGAAAAAATTCAAGTTGAGAATTAGGAGACCTGGGAATTAATCTTGCTTTTACACAAACTAGTTTGTGACTTTGAAATTGTCATTCCACTTATTTATGCCTCACGGTGCGTAATAATTCTCCACATTAGAGATCCACGATGTTCATTAGTAAATTAAGGCTTTGAGAAGCCTTGTGATGTAAAGAAAAGGGGGGGGGGGAAGAAAAAGAGAGAGGAAAAGGAAACTGAGTTATTTAACTCAGACATTCCAAAAGATTCCATATTATTAAGCAACACTGAGCTAATAAATAACTTCACTCCACCCACTTCATATCTACAACCGACAAAAATTTAATTCAAACTATCACAATTTTAAAGTCATATTTGATTCCACCCACAACTTTGCTAGCCATGTAGAATTGCTTACCAGATTCTTCTGTTTGCTTTCTTAACTAGTTCTCACAACTCTTCTTGGTTTCTCGTTGTCATCACCATTATTCAGGGCTTTACGCCTTTGTGGATATCAGGGGAGGGTATTTTTTTGATTCCCTCTGTCTTTCAGTCCCTGTAACCCCTTCATTTTAGTGAAATGCTCTTTTTCTAGAAAACTCTTCAATGGTTTCTTATTGCTTGAAGTACAAACTCAGTCAAATTTAGGGTCCCTCACAGTCTCTCTTTAATATCTTTGCTTGGCTCTCACATGTAGGTGAACATACGTTCAGCTTTTTGAGGATAGGTCTGTTTTACACCTGTTTCCCCAGAATAATTATTAATTTCTTTTTTCATTCCCAAAAGCTATCCCATTTTGAACAATAAATTATGTATTTAGCCTATCTATGTACCTTCTATTTTCTGGTATCTTGGATCTGTTACTTGCCCCAAGTCAAACATTGTTATTTCCTGTTTCCCTTTATCTGTTTTAAATTTATTTCCACCTATAAAAGTTCTACCAGTATCTGAAGCCTAAATTGAATGCCACCTACTCTGAACAGTCTTGTATCACATAGCTTTTAATTCTTTATTTTTCAATGTTGCACAAGCAGAGAGAGATCCATTTCATTAATAATGCATCCCTCAAAATATATTTACTAAAATTTAATTTGGATTCCAGCTGTTGACTGACTAACTTAATTTATTGGACGTTCAATGTTTTCAAAGTGCCAAAAGGATCATATTCCTTTCATTCTGAACATCTTTCAGGAGATCCTCCACCAAATATACAGTCTTTGTTCCAAAGATGGGATAAGAAGCCCTATCTAACTTTCTAGCTGCATCTCTCTACATTCCCTAGCAAATCCTTTGATTTCTAGTTATTCCAAATTATTTACTGTCTTTGGAATATATCATGCTCTTTTTACATATGTAAATCACTCATTTTGGAGTAATTCCAATTAATTGGGAGACTGCATAGGAAAAGCTTATATTTCTCACAACCTGAACTGAAGTAGGTCAAATTCTACCTTCTCATTCCAGCCGAGCAGCTAACATAAATGCACGGTTGCTTCCTGCCTTTGAAATTAGTTTATTCTGGCTTAACCCCCTATCTCTATTCCATTCTAAATTGGTCCCCAAACCCAATGCAAACCAGACCTATGCTTGGGGAAGCGAGAGATTTGGCTGTTTTACTGCCTTTCTTTCTTCCCTCTTCTAAACTCTGCATCTTCCAGGTTTGAAGACAGGAAGGAAAGATGTGGAGTGGAGGTGGGGACATTTCCCTTTACCTAATTAGGCTGGAGTTTGCAATTTTCCCTGCAGGCATCAAACTTTTTTTTTTTTTTATCTGGAGTGTGTTGGTAGTTTCTTTCTGTAGCATCTACTCTCCCTGAGAATCTCTCACATCCTTGCCTCTCCAAGAGGGAGAATACAAGCTGCTTCCTTGCCACTCATCTAAAAACCCAGTGACTTTCCCTACCACAGCCATCCCCAACATGGTCCTCTCCAAATATAGTTGGAAGTGAGAAAGTGGAAGCAGATTCTAGCAAGTTCCTTTTTCCAGTTATCAGTGAGCCTTGGTAATAGAGAGGGGATCACTAGGCACTAATTCTGGAGCATAGGGAAAAAGTCCCCATGCAATATCCCATCATTTATTTGCTCTTTTCTTTCTCAACATGTCCCTCTTTTCTCTCCGGTCAATGAATTGTCATTCATTCCTTTAGATTCAGCTCTCATGGTACTTTCCCTGTGACTTTTATTTCTCATTCTTTTAGACAAATTTAAGAGCTCTTCAGAACTTCCCTTCATGCCCTTTCCACAATTCCACAACAGTATGTATCATATTTGTCTATGTTTCCTAAGCCCCTTAATGGAACCCTAGCATTATCAAAACCCTGGGCCACATAAGACAACCAAACAAAAGGCCAGTTCTGGAGACCCAGATTTCATTTCCAAAATGATACTATGCCATCTTCAAATTCCCTGGTCTGAGACTCCTTGACTTCTACTCTTCTGATTTTCTTCTCACCATGCATCAGAAATATTTGAAGCCCTAGGGATACATCATTAGAAACGTAAAATCTTTATTCTCATATAGCTTGTATCCTAATAGTTTCCATTCTTATTTAAATTATTAACTACTTTTACTCAATTTCTATTACATATTGCTCTCGAATATTATCATCATGACACTAAACTCTCATCCAAGCATAGAAAACGGTTGAATCAAAAAGGACCACAGGTAGAGGTTTTATCAGAAGGCAGGAGGTTTTCCCTCAGATAAACCTTTTCCCTCAGATAAGCAAATATTTGCAAAAATGAACAGAAGAGGAAGAGAGAAATGAAAAATTTTTAAAAAGTGGTGAAAGAAAGAGGAAATAGGAGAGTGTAAAAGGGTAAAGAAAAGATAGAGGGTAAAAAAAAAGAGAAGGGAAGGAAGAAGAACAGAATGAATGAAGAGTCAGTTTTTCTGTCCCTCCCAAATCAGGCCTGTTCAAATGATACAAATTCATATTAGTACCAATCTAAAATTTTAATTAAACAAAGGTATGCTAGGGGGAGGGTGAGATCTGTAATGCATTCCAAACCCAGTAATTTAGATCATCTGGGTGAGAAAGTATCTTCACATCCTCTGGGAATGGCAAGCTTCCTTTGCTGTATTTCCTCAAAGTATTCCTGCTTAGAGTATGTATTTGACAGTTATAAATCAACTTCAATTCATTTGTATAATTTTAGGATGTGATTTTTGTGGCAACATTTTAATAATTTTAAATCTGCTCATTGAGCAATCATAGGACCATGCTACCAAAATAGCAGTAAGTTATTTGTTTAGAATGGCATGGTGCAGAATGGATTCTGGGGCTGTGTCTTGTTTGTGATTGATGAAGCAAAAATCTATCAATTATGAGTCTTAACAGAACCCAGAAATACCCATATCTTCTAGCTACTGAGACTTTCTCACTTTAAAACCTAATCAGACCTGCTGGTTGCCAACTTAAGGACTTACTGAAATTATAATAAAAAAGCAGGGGAGGGCGCCTGGGTGGCTCAGTCGGTTGAGCGTCCGACTTTGGCTCAGATTATGATCTTGCAGTTCGTGAGTTTGAGTCCCGCGTCGGACTCTGGTGCTGACAGCTCAGAGTCTGGAGCCTGCTTTGGATTCTGTGTCCCGCTCTCTCTCCGCCCCACCTCTGCTTGTGCTCTGTCTCTCTCTGTCTTTCAAAAATGAGTAAACGTAGGGGAAATAGAATTTTTACAAATGCGAAATACTCTTATAAAACTAGAGGGTTAATAAAAAAGCCATCTGTTTGGTTACAGTATCTCAAGTTTCAGGAAAAAAGTGAAATATTTAAGGGGTTTTATTTATCTAACAGGTTTTATGTTATAGTCCAAATTGTCTCTAAATCTGGTACCATCCAACTGACTGCCTCGTCCGAAAGTCTAGAATAGAGTAGTCAAGTACAGAACCAGACCCTCTAACTCACTATGAAACATCCTTATTAAATCCTAGTGTTGGCTGACACTGTGCAAAGTCTTACTATTTCAAATAATAATGAGAAAAATACATGGCAGCATTTTTGTTACTTAATAATCATTACATTTCTCTATAAACTGAAAGCTTTGTCAGGCTGTTTTCAAAGAATTACATTACATTCTTGAAAGATAGCACCTGACCAGAGGCTGAAGGTACATATTGCTTTTCTACTTTTTGCGATTCCAGTTTGAAGTTCAGCACTTCTTACTTGCTTTGTGAACTCCCTGATATGGGTTCATTTTCATTCTCGATGCTTCCCGGTGCCTTGCAGCTTAATCAAGCCCTTCATATATATATGATTTCTTAACACTAATCTTTTTAAATATGAAGAAGCATTCTTTAATTTATGCAAAATATAATCAGAAGACCTGTATAATTTGAATTTTGTACAATGGATTATATTTTTATATATTATAGTAAAGTCTCCACTATGTTTTAGTAATTGAATTCTTTTATAGTCAGTTTCTCAAATTGTCTTCCAAATTATTTAATGATTAAAATTTTTTTTTATGTTTATTCATTTTTGAGAGACAGAAAGAGACAGAGCATAAGTGGGGGAGGGGCAGAGAGAGAGGGAGACACAGAATCCGAAGCGGGCTCCAGACTCTGGGCTGTCAGCACAGAGCCCAACGTGGGGCTCAAACTCATGAACCGTGAGATCATGATCTGAGCCAAAGTCTGACACTTAACCAACTGAGTCACCCAGGGACCCCTATTTCATAATATTAATACCAAAAGCTAAATGGCTATGGGATGCTTTCTTCATATAGGAAGGTAAAACTAAATCCCTTCTTAAATAGTAGTAGTTTTATTTTTTTCTAATTTTAAAAGTAAGATGCTTGGGACGCCTGGGTGGCTCAGTCAATTTTGATTTTGACTCAAGTCATAATCTCATGGTTCTTGAGACAGAGCTCCGCATCGAGCTCTGTGCTGACAGTGCAAGCCTGCTTGAGATTCTCTCTCTCCCTCTCTCCTGTGCCCCTCTGCTGCTCACACATGTGCATGCACACTCTCCCTCTCTCTCAAAATAAAAAAATAAAACAAAAAAAAAAGTAAGATGCTTTGGGCAGAAAAGTGTGTAAAAGAAATTTATGAGAAAATAATATTTATAATTATATTATAACTCAGTGTTTTTAATGTTCTCCTTATTATTAAAGTAAACAAGGCAATAGAAATCGGGCAATATTAATTACTTAAAGACTACAATTATAAGTTATTAGTTAATTAAAAAATATAAAATTAAAATATAATGAATATACATGTTAAATATTAAACATAACTCATAATCGAGATCATGCAAAGTGCTATGGTCTGAATGTCTGTGTCCTCCCAGAATTCAGATGTTGGAATCCTAATGCCCAAAATGATGATGCTAGAAGGTGGAGCCTCTGGGAGGTGATTAGGTCATGAGGGTGGAGGCTTCATGAAGGAAATTCATGTTCTTAAAAAAGAGATCCCACAGTTCCTAGTCCCTTTTACCACGTGAGGATACAATACGGAGTCTGCAGCCCAGACAAGGGTCTTCACCTGGCGTTGCTGGCACCCTGATCTCAGACATCCAGCTTCCAGAACTGTGAGAAAGTAGGTTTCTGCTGTTTATAAGTCACCCAGTCTGTGGTAGGTTGTTACAGAGGCTAAGACTAAGACATAAAGTAACTTGAGATATCAACATTAAAAAAAATCTGTACATTAGAAATTCATCAAAAAGTAATAAAGGAACTCTCATTCACCTTTATGAAATAGAATGAAATTTTGAAATATATATAAGACACCTTAAAATTTTTATATTCCTTGCCATATATTTCTACTTTTAAGGATTTTTGCTAAAGTAATACTTGGAGATACAAGACTATTCATTACATCCTTTTACAGTAGACCACCATTAGAATAAAAATATATGACTGAGACCATAGATCTGTTAATTCCTTTATAGTGCCTTATAGATCCATATACTGGAATTTATTAACATATAAATGCTCATAGTACATTGCTAATTGAAAAACAGGAGGCAGGGAGCCTGGGTGGCTCAGTCTGGTATGCGTCCAACTTCAGCTCAGGTCATGGTCTCATGGTTGGTGGGTTCAAGTCCCGTGTAGGGCTCTGTGCTGACAGCTGAGAGCCTGGAGCCTGCTTCCGATTCTGCGTTTCCCTCTCTTTCTGCCCTTCCCCCGCTCATGCTGTCTCTATCTCTCAAAATAAATAAATGTTAAAAAAAAGAAAAGGAAAAACAGACTGCATCGTTGTGTATATACTGTTGATTGGACATTTATTGTGGGTGATAATGAATATGAGCTACACCCATCCCAATGTGTGTGTCATTTTCTCTAGCAAAGCTCAGCTGCTCAATTGAAGACATGTAATTGGTTGGATTTTGTTGCAGGGAGCATGGCCGGCATCGCAAAAGATGAGTCTGCAAACAAAGCGCAGTTCAGTGAAGGTCCTCATACTCAGTCAGCCCCAACTCCAGAATGAAGCTTCTTTTTATTAGAATAATTGCTCAAAACTACGTGCATAAAGTCAGCTAAGCAAGTGTGTTAATCAGTCTAATGGTTTAGCTTTCCAGGGTTGAATTTCGAGTTAATTGGTGTCTATAACACTAGGAAGGTCAGGTGTGAAGGAGGATTTGGCCCTGGACAATGTTAATGTCTCTAGGCTTGCTTACAAGCCTCAGCGTTCAGTTGTGTAAACATGTCCTAAGGTCTTGCACCTTCTCCAGCCCTTCCCTTTTGAAAAAAAATTTTTTTTATGTTTTTTTTTTTTGTTTTTCTTTTTCTTTTCTTTTTTTTTTTTTTACAGAGAGAGAGAAATGGAGACAGGGCATGAACAGCGGTGGGGTGGGGCAGAGAGAGCGAGACACAGAATCCGAAGCAGGCTCCAAGCTCTGAGCTGTCAGCACAGAGCCCAACACGGGGCTGGAACTCACAGAACCTGAGATCATGACCTGAGCGGAAGTCCGGCGCTTAACCAACTGAGCCACCCAGTCACCCCTCCAGCCCTTCCCTTTTGAAGTCTTCTCCTTTGATGCTTTCTCCTGCATCTCCCACAAAATTTTCTAAGGTTACAGTTGTGCCAGGGAATTAAAATGAGAAGAAAAGAGCTAGAGAATTGAGGATGTTTGTGAGATAATCATTATAATCATGGAGCATGGTTTCTTAGCTAAATAAGGAGTTAAATAACACTAAGCTAACAGGGGTGCCTGGATGGTTCAGTCAATTGTGTTGACTCTTGATCTCCACTCAGGCCATGATCCCAGGGTCATGGGATGGAGCCCCATTTCGGGCTTTGTGCTGAAAGCATGGAACCTGTTTGGGATTCTCTCTTCCTCTCTCTCTGCCCCTTCCCTACTTGCACATGTTCTTTCTCTCTCAAAAATAAATAAATAAACTTAAAAAAAAACAATAGGCAAGTAAAATGAATAGAGATAAACAATGGCCAGATCAACAGACTGAAGGTGCCATTAAAGAGAAGGAGTCATTTTGGGGGAGGGGGGTGGATTAAATAAGTAAATTGGAAAATATTTCTTTAACTAGGGAAACTAAAACCTCATTATTAATATTGCAGATATTTTTGCAACTTTGATGTTTGCCTTTTAATTTTCGGTATTTATGATGTCAAGCCTTTTCAATTTCTCTGTACACGTCATTTCCTTTATTATTGTCTTTCTGTGTAGAAAGTCTCCCTGTAACCCCACATCAGTTATCAATGCACCCATATTTCAACTGAAGTTTTTTATAATTTTGTTTTATATTTTAATCTTTAATCCATCCATAATTTGCTTAAATTTAAATTCTACCTTCTCTCAAGACAGAAAATATCTTAATATCTCAATCTTGTATTTTGCTCAATTATATATTTTCTATTAGTAGATTGTTATTTTATATGAGAAATAGCTTCCAAATATATAAGAATATGCCTTCCTCTCACAATTTCTATAGCCATTACTCACTTCCAAACTGCCATCATCTGTTGTCTGGAACACTGAAACTATCTTCTGAAGAGCTCCCTGATGCCCCCTGTACTTCAACAGAATATTCTTCATGACACAGCAAAGTGATCAGTGAAAACAGGCTTGAACTTTCAGAGTTTCCTCTTGTATGGTTTGGTGGACATGGGGATGCTAGGAAGTAGTCTAGAGTATTCCCAGACACATGACTTCCTGCCCACTGGGTGTAGCAGTAATTCGTTTTCCATTTGACAATTATGGTAGCTACAAAATCATCCCCATTTTGCCTATTCAGTGTCATGTAGAGCACCAAATGGCAGAAAGATATCCACTTGGAATTCAATAGAGATGTTGTCATGATTCCTGGTAGAAGATTTTCTCCATTAGGTACTATGATCTCTGAAACATCCAAATCCAGCACAAACAGAGAGTTGACATTTGTGTGTGGCTCAATAGGTGTAATAGTGATGAAGTCTATCATATAAATAGCACCATTTTTTGGTAACTGCTTCAAAGTATATGTGTGTGGGTGTGTATACTTATGTATATAAATTATTATATTTATATATATATATGCTTATTTTTATATATGTATTATATGATCCTGTTGGATCATATCCCAATATCATAAGATTTTAAAATATATATTGCACCAAAAACTTATCTTCAGTAAGCCATTCTACTTATTCTATAAGGACAGCTGTTTCTGGGTTAGATGCAGGAAGAAAACATGGAAATACTAATAAGACCCTTAAGAATCATTGCATTCCCTTCATTGATTTGCCTTAAAAGCATTTTCTTCTTGACAAGCAATATTAACGTGGGATACTATTATGTGAGTAAAGAATTCAGGAAGTCTATGGATGGTGATGCAGGTAAAATCTTGGCAGTGAGAGAAGTTAAATCTTTATCATCACTGCATGTATTCTAGCAAATAAAAATTGCTGCTCCATCTGTCCATTAGAGAAGTTCTGGGGGGTCAATCTTCCACTAACATGGTGGTGGATCTGGGTTCTTTTGGCAAATTGAGGGGAGGTTGATTTCGTTAAACCTTGTGTAAACTTCATCTCTGCCATCTTAACAATTTTGTTCATGAGAAAATAGAACAAGCATTGCCATGGTTGGGGAAAAGGATGGACTATAACCTACTTTGTGGAAGATATTGTAGGTAGCCTATTAAATAACTACCTCAGGGAACAGTACCTTTTGGCAAGTATTCACATACACATATATCTCACAATGTGAGCCATTTTGAAATATCTAAACATGTATTTCTTCCAGAAATGCATTTTCCACAAATTCTCCACACTTAGTTCTTCACACTCTCTACTTATTGAGTTATTTGTCTTTTCCTTGTCCTTTTCTGCCTTGATTCACGCTCCCAAAGACTGACCTTTACAGACTAGTCACCCAGGTTCTCTGGTTCTTGATTTCTGGATAGATGTTCCAGTTGGAGGCATGGTCAGGAGATCAGCATGTAAGAAGGAAAAGAGACTGTGTGTACAGGCTCTACTATCCAGCAACCCCCCCCCCCCCACTGCACACCTGTGTCATCCATCATTCCAGAGCACCAGCTCCTCTCTAGAGCCCCTGTCTCATGACTCTAGCATTCTCTGGATTCTGGCAACATGGCTCCCTCCATTTGCCCCTTCAGATCTAGAGCTGGTAACAGTTTTCTGTAGCTGATTTTTATTCCTTTAACTTCCCTTAACCTCTTGGTTCATATCCCCTTTATTAAGTTATTTTGTTACGCTCTTTTGGACAGGTCAGTTTGTTTTTTTCTATCAAGACAATCGCTGATACATTTTCCCCAACTTCAGATGGGGGCACTAATTTTCTGGTTTCCTGGAACTGGTGTAACTTGCTTGGATATGACTGTGGTGCCCTCCCGAATTTGCTCTTCAAGATAATATTATCTAGAAGATATTATGTATTAGAAGATATTATGTATGTGTTTATTTCTTTTCACTGAAATAATCTCCTCTATATTCCTTCATGAAAGCGTTTTTCTTCAGCTACCTATTTTGATTTATTAATTCATGTTAACTGTGAGTAAGTTAATAGGTTATTTTTCCCAGAAATTCTCAAGGTTTTAATTCAAACAAGTGAAGTGAGGTTCATGGAGCTGGATAAGGGTCATTTATATGGAAAAAATATTTAATTTTTAATACCTATATATTTTAATCACATGCAGCTATTAAGTAATGACTGGTGTGTTTGAAAACTTTTAAAGACATAGACAAAGCCCACATTTAAAACTCTGTGGACTCTCCATTTCTTTCCTTTAAAAAAATTGAGACATAATTGACATATAACATTATATTAGTTTCAGGTGTACAACATAATAATTTGGTATTTGTTGTACTTCCCCTTTCTTGCTGGATAACGTACATACTTACCATTATTAAAGCAAATGGATTAGTGTGATTTAATCGCTGAACCGCAATCTCAAGAGTCCATGGTTTCACCTATGTTTTCCCTAATTTGATTTTTATTAGCTAGTTTTTAGTTTAGTTTAGCTTTTTTTTCTGATTCCCTTTTTACATTCCCTTACCTGGTGAATTTTTACTTATGCCTCAGATCTAAGTCTAGATGATCCCTTTTCTGTGGAGTTTTCTCTGATTCTGGTGAAAAAAACAACAGTAGCAAGTAATAATTTAAGCCACTGTAACTCAAAAACATTTAGCACATATAGGTGTCATGAAACATAAGATGTCCTACCATAGTAATTTTAACAAGTTTATACTTCAATATTGCTTTTGACTTTTTCAAGGACAGGCACTGTTTATACATTTTCACAAAATCTCAACAAATAAGTGAAATATTAAAACTAGAACTCAATTAATGTAGGCCAAATCAATTAATTAGATAAGCAAAACATTAGTTGACAAAGGAAATTGGAACTTCTGGATTGTTACTAGAAATCTATTATTAAAGTATTTGCCTTTAGACTTAAAATTGAACAGAGAAGAAATTTAACAATGATGGAGGGAACAAATGAATGAAAAGAAGGCAAGATAATGGCAAGTGAGAAGAAGGTAATAAAATGTGTGTTTAAGGAAGAAATATTTGAGCATAAAATCCAATTGTTCTATGTGATTTTTGAGTTTATAGGTATTACTGGGTCACTGGGGGCCAAAACAAACCAAAGTGGATTAAAATAGTAAGCTGCATTATTTTTCCCACAGGAGGAGAAAAGCTATTTTTGGAACAAGGCCAACTTAAGTGTCCTTGGATCTTACAGCAACTAGGAAATTAACAAACCAGTAGGAGTGGACATCAATGGGAAAAAATTAGAGTTTAGACAGTCACTTGAATATAGGTAAGAAAGAACAGGTATGAGTAACAGGTAGGAGTAAAATCACGAGGTTGACTTCTAAGATTATAAGAGAGGACCTAGCAATATTTGTCTTCATAAGCAAATTTCTCTTGAATTTATATTTTACTCAGACTGTTTGTATGATCTTCTGTATTGGTTATTTTTTCCCCTTAACATTATAAATTTAACACTCCTTACTGTACACAGAATGCATAAAAATTGTGTTTTGTTTTGAAACTATGAAGTGTTCATTGGAAGCCAATGATAGATTTTGACTCAATTTAGCCTAAGTTTTTAAATTTCCGCTTAAGGATTATGAGGACATAACTCAGAAATATTAGTAAAGCATATATTAAAATGGGTATATAGGGTAAGATGAAGTATATTATATATTTTTCATTGCAATGAAAATTATATTTTCCACTGAAAATCTCCTAAGGCAAAGAATAAATGTTCTGAGTACACTCTGTTGTTTGTTGGACAATTAATTCCTCCCAGTTCAGCGCTTACATGGGCACATGTTTGAAATACAGAGAAAGAAAAGGTGGTGGGAAATGTGTGCAAAACATCAGAATATACAAGTTTAGTACACATATTAGAAGAATGTAAAATAAAAGAGAAAATAAGCATAGCACTAAGGATTCCAGATATCGAAGTAACATGTTGAGGATTCTAGGACTCTCCCAGGATCAGTGAAGGGAGTGGAGGTGCCTGGTATCAGGGCCAGGGGATGACAGGAACATCCTTAGGGACAGCAGAGGGCAGTGTTTGTAGATTATGGAGCAAGTCTAACTTTCTCACAGTGAACAGCCACTGCAGTCATCTTCAAATAGAGTCTTAAGAGAAAAGTATGCAAAGGGTGCTTGCAAAGAGAGCGAGGCGGAGTGACAAATAGAGCACAGAGGAATTTTAGGAAAGTGAAAATAGTCTATATGATATTATAATTATGGGTATACATTATTATACTTTTCCCCAAACTCATAGACTATATGTGTTATCCCAACTCATACAGCAAGAGTGAATGAACCCTTAAATAGACAATGGACTTTGGGTGGTTATGATGTGTATTTAGGTTTAGGGATTGTAACAAACATTTGTTCTGGTGAGTGATGTTGACAATGGGGAAAGACATGCATATGTGGGGGCAAGGGACATATGGTATATATCTGCCTTCCTCTCAATTTTGTTGTAAACTTAAAGTACTCTAAAAAATAAAGTCTTTGAGAGGGGGCTGGGTTGTTCTGTTGGTTAATCATCTGACTCCTGATTTTGGCTTAGGTCATGATCTCACAGTTGTGAGATTGAGCCCCAGGTTGGGCTCCACTCTGAGTATGTAGCCTGCCAGGGATTCTCTCTCTCTTTCTCTCTCTCTCTCAAAATAAATAAATAAACTTTAAAAAATAAAAAAGAAGTCTTTAATAAAAAAAATATGTCCTCACATAGAATGTACATATTAGCTACTAGGACAGGGTTCTTCAAGTCTGATGATAAACTAATGGGAAATTTTCAAATCATGGTACTACAGTTCCTTTTCTGAGTAACGACACTAATGGAGGACCCCACTCAGGTTAAAGTGGCCCAGAAACAACATTGAACAGTGGTGCATAGTGATCAGATTACAGAACTGTTTTAAAAAAAGAGAAAGAACGTTGTACTTATTTACAGAGTGATGAAGACATTTATTTTATATTCTCATATAAAAGTTATTTATATCGCAATTCAAACTTTAAGTGCTCTAGAGTATTCTTATTAGTATTTAATGACAATGAAGATATTAGGCAAGAAAATCTTCAAAGGAAAATGCCGAAATTGTCTTTTGTAAGGGGTGCAGGACCTGACTTTCATTTTGCTGCACAAGGTAGGTTCAGTCTCTTATACACAGACGTGCACTTTAGTTCTGTCGATCCTCTACTCCACATTGAAAGAACTGTAGACTTGCCCAAATATCCAAATTCAATACAATATTATCTAAGATTAAAATAAGCATCTCCATATAATAAGTTGTTTCCCACCTACAGAAACTTACACCCTTGTTATAATTACTTCAGTCCTAACAACTCCTCCTCTTAACACTCTGAGTGTGTGGGTTCTGAGAAGGCAGCACACAAACCGGGTATTTTTAAAAGGATTCTAATAATAACAACATAATATTTTTCTTCTTCCAGATGCCCACGCATCATCATTTACTTTTAGGGTTTTTTTTCTCCTTTTACTGACTTTTCCCTTTAAACGTTCAGCATGTCGACATCACCTGTTTTGAACTAAATCTACAAGTATGGAATTTACTCTGCTATTGCCATTTATTCAAATCCCTAAGAAAAAACTCAAAGAGCCAGATGACCTCGCAAAGATTTTAAAATTTATCATAAACTTGTTTCTTATGACATCAATACAAATCTCAAGTTCTGTGAATTTTTACATTTCTGTGAAATCCAAGGATGTTACTAGACATAACTTCCTTTCTTGAGTGCCTACTCTTCAGGGCCAGATCCAGTTTTAAGAGCTGTAAGCCATCAGAACCCTACTTATCACTCAGTAATCATAACCCTAAGACATGGATGGAATATTTGCCCCACATTCTACAGATGAAAATTGTGCTGTAAAGTACTTTGATAACCTGATGACAAAAGTTAAAATAAGTCTTGACATATTCTAAATTTCCTGTAAAGCTTAAGATCTCTAGTTATGTTTGTCTACTGTTCCGTTTAGGCAAAATGAGAGGTCCTGGAAAGACATAAAAGTCTCCCACACATAAAAAATAAAAGGAAAACAAAATATTTTTGGAAGAGGTTTTGATTGCTAGAACTCATTTTTTGATTTCTGTTATTCACACCCCCCACCCCGTATTTTAGGCAAACTATCGTTTGTCCAATGTTGCACAGCTGGTAAGCTGTTGAGCAAGGATTTGAAACTAGGTCATCTGATTATAGAAGTTATGATATTATACTATATGCATTGAGATTACGTTTCCTTCCTTGCTAGCATTGCAATAGTGAATATCACAAATTGCTGGGAGATAGTTCTGATTAGTAAGTAATCAACCATAGGAACAATGGAATGGATTCTGTCAGTTTGCATGTTTAAAAGGAAATATCATATTTATACCCTGGCATTAACAGTACAGAAATAAATTTCCTTTGGAATATTGAAAATTTTCACCATTTTATTTGCTCATACATGATATTTGAGATTATGCAAACTTCTCAGTGCCAATTTATAAAAACACACACTGTCAGTGCACTTGTAACAATGGTTATAAATACTAGCTTTTGTAGTTTCTTTTCATCTTCTCATGGAACTTATCAGTGTTCATATGCATAAGGCTAACAAGATGGTACTTGGATCAAGTTTTAAAGAAAACAAGAGACTAGCAAATAATCAAATAATGAGTGCATTTGCCTAAAACAGCACTTTTGTATTTTACTAAGCTTTTATTCTCATCACTTTGTGAAGAAAGTGAATTTAAGAAAAATATATTCAGGCCAATCCTTATACTGTCATGCAAGCTGTGCCCTGAACTGGGGCCCTCAGCCAAGGGAGCCTATTGGGGCTAAAAATCCTCTCAGCGTGCTTTTGATGCAAAGTTGTGTCAGCCCTGAGGAAAACTCTGCCTTTTTCTAATTCATCTTCCCAGAGGGGGCCCCTTTTTCTAATTCAGCAAGTGAGTCTTATGTAACAGCAGCAGCCCTGAATATGTGGACTGCTCAAAATATTTTGCAGAGAATTTTTAAAATCAAAGTTATTATTGCACAAGTACTTTATAAGAAGAAGCTAATATTGCTGGGCCCAGAAACCAGAAGCACATGATTAAGTCCAATCTCTGGCTATAACTCTGATTCTGGTAAAGTGCCTAATTAATTACATTTACTTAGAGAGATATTTGTCCAAAATTATTTCTACATTATCATTTTGTTCTTTAAATTTTGAGAGTCATGAATTAATTATTAGTGTTGACATTCAAATTATCTAGAGTTGTATAGAATCTAAATGTGCTTCCCATATTACCCGATACTCTTTTTTAATAATTTTTTAATGTTTATTTATTTTTGAGAGAGAGATAGAGCGTGAGTGAGGGAGGGGCAGAGAGAGAGGGAGACACAGAATCTGAAGCAGGCTCCAGGCTCTGAGCTGTCAGCACAGAGACTGACACGGGACTCGAACCCACAAACTGCAAGATCATGACCTGAGCTGAAGTCGGACGTTTAACTGACTGAGCCACCCAGTGCCCCAATTATCTGATACTCTTGATGCACTTGGACACTGACATTACAGTTAACTGTTATTGTTTAATTATCTCACACACAGGACTCACCATCCTTTATATTTATAAAGGAAAACTATACTCTACAGACACACTGAAGAAATGATGAAACAATGAGCACTATAACTATGAAAAATTATGCTAAAGATAGGTGTACTTTCAATAAAGCTCACTAAGTAGTTCAGGAGTCAAGAGGAGGAATAATGTTTCTAGTGCAGAGTGGGCATCTTTGAACAGTCAGTGGCTTCACTGGAGGTAAAGCAATTCAGCATTATGATGTTACAATTATTATAATCTTTGCTGGTGATATCATAATGAATAAATACAAATGAGTAAGGAAATGCTAACACAGGTCATCCAAATGGTGACATAGATCATTCCCAACTTCAGTTCCCCTCACAAGAAGACCAACTAGCAACTATCCAAAGACAAGATACCATTGCATTTGTATACTCTTACAATGAATTACCTGAAAGAGGAATAAAAAACATTTATGATAATAAAAATGCTTAGGAATAAATATAACCAAGGAGGTAAAAGAACTGCCCACTGGAAACTATTAGACATTGACAAAGATGGCTAACAGACACATGAAAAGATGCTCAACATCATTCATCATCAAGGAAATACAAGTCAAAACCACAGTGAGATACCACCTCACACCTATCAGAATGGCTAAAATTAACAACACAAGAAAACAGGTGTTGGTGAGGATGTGGAGAAAGGGGAACCCTCTTATACTGTTGGTGAGACTGCAAACTGGTGCAGCCACTCTGGAGAACAGTATGGAGTTTAAAAAGTTAGATTTAAAGTTAAAAAATAAAAATAGAACTACCCTAGAATCCAGCAACTGCACTATTATGTATTTACCCAAAGGATATAAAAATACTGATTTGATGGGACACATGCATCCCAAAGTTTATAGCAGCATTGTCAATGATTGCCAAATTATGGAAGGAGCCCAAATGTCCATTTACTAGTGAATGTACAAAGAATATGAATAAAGAATGTATAAAGAAGAATGTATAAAGATAATATATTATGTATATAATGGAACATTAGCCATAAAAAAGAATTAAATGTTGCCATTTGCAATGAGGTAGAGGAAGCTAGAGACTATTATGCCAAGCAAAATAAGCCTGTCAGAGAAAGACAAATACCATATGATCTCACTCATATATGAAATTTCAGAAACAAAATTTTAAATGGGTGATGGGTATAAGGAGGGGACTTGTGATGAGCAAGAGCACTTGGTGTTGTATGTAAGTGATGAGTCACTAAATTCTACTCCTGAAACTAATATTACACCATCTGTTGACTAACTGGACTTATTAAAAAAAAGTTGAGATAAGAAAAAAAAAAGAAAGTCTGAAAAAAAAACACTGATGAAAGATATTAAAGAAAACATAAATAAATGGAAAGGTAGTCTCTGTTCATGATTGGGCAGAATTAATATTGTTAAAGTATCCCTACTACCCATAGCCATCTATACATTGAATGCAATTCCTATCAAGACTCGAGTGGCATTTTTTACAGAAGTAGAAAAAAATCCTAGTTCTTATGGAACCACAAAAGAACTTGAATAGCCAAAGCAATCTCAAGAAAGAAGAACAAAGCTGGGGGTATCACACTTCCTGATTTCAAACTGTACTTCGAAAATGGAGTAACCAAAACAGTATGATAGTACCATAAAAACAGATGCACAGACTAATGGAAGAGATTTGAGCTCCCCCAAAAAACCCCATGCATATACAGTCAACTAATATTTGAGAAGAGACAAGAATACCCAACAGAGAAAAGGATACTCTCTTCAATAAATTGTGTTGTGAAAACTGGATTTTAACATTCAAAAGAATAGCACTGGATCCCTATCTTACACCACTCACAAAAATTAATTCAAAATGGATCAAAGACCTAAATATAAGACCATAAGCCATAGCATGAAACTCCTAGAAGAAAGCATAGGTTTCAAGGCTTCTTGACGATGATTTTTTTTTTAATATGACACATAAAGCACAAGTAAAAATAGCAAAAAATCAACATGGGGGACTACATCAAACTAAAAGCTTCTGCACAGCAAAATAAATGATTAAAAAAATGAAAAGGCAACTTATGGAAATGGGAGAAAATATTTACAAATTATCTATCTGATAAGAGGTTAATATTCAAAGCATATAAGAAACTCATATAACTCAATAACTAAGAAATAAATGATATTATTAAAAAATGGACAAAAGACCTGAATAAACTTCTTTTCCAAAGAAGATATACAAATGGCCAACAGGTACATGAAATGGTTCTAATTATCAATCACTAATCATCAGGGAAATGCAGATCAAAACCACAGTGAGATATTATTGCCTCTGTCCTATTAGAATGGGTATATTTAATATATAGGCCTACTGAAACTATTTTCTCTTGTGTGAGATTTGGATGACTGTACCTTGCAAGGAATTTGTCCATTTTGTCTACATTATCAAATTCACAGACATGGAGTTGGCCATAATATTTTTATATCTTTTAATACCTACAGGCTCTCTAGTGATGAACCCTCTTTTGTTTCTGATATTACTAGTTGTACTATCCTATTTATTTATTTGCCTGACTAGAGGCTTTTTGAATTCTACTGTTTTTTTTCAAAGGACCAGCTTCTGGTTTTATTGATATTCTCTATTGATTTCCTCTTTTTCAATTTCATTGATTTCTGCCCTAATTTTTATTAATTCTTGTCCTTTGCTTACTTTGGATGTAATGTGCTTTTCTTTTTCTAATTTCTTACATGGTAGACCAAAAACCAGAATCCTGTTTGTTTTTTTAGAAATGCATGTATCTATCAGCATTGAAAAAAATCACAAAAATATGCAACAACTGTTTTTATTAGAATTTATTCATTTCATAAATAAATTTCATAAACAAATGTTTCACTTGGGAAACAATGATATATTAATAAATGTTAAATTTTTTCTTTCGTTTGGTCACCTAATCTGAGAATTGTTAGGGTTATCAGTTATTAAGGAAAAAAATTTTTCCTTGCTTAAAATGAAGCAGATCCCATCACTTGGAGAGGAAAAATAAACCATTACCCAGATGGAAAATGTTTATGCATATATGGATCATTTTCTTTAAACTTATACAATAGTTTATAAAACCAAAATATATGTGGTAAGATAAATTTCCATATTATTATCACTTCTAAATCTAAGCCATTTTTGTTAAAGTCAAATTAACTCGAAATAATTCACTTATCAATGACTTAATACTTACATTATAGGGGTGCCTGGGTGGCTCAAGTAGTTAAGTGGCTGATTTGGGCTCAGGTCATGATCTCACATGAGTTCGAGCTCCACCTTGGGCTCTCTGCTGACAGCTCAGAACCTGCTTCAGATTCTGTGAGTGTCTCTCTGTGCCTCTCCCACTCATGCTCCGCCTCTGTCTGTCTCTCTCTCTGTCTCAAAAATAAACAAACATTTAAAAAAGGTTAAAAAAATACTTACATTATACCTAAAATTCTGATGTAAATAAATCCAATCACTTCTTCTAATCTTTTGAAGATAGGACAAAAATATTGAAAAGCAAGCTAACATTCAAATAAACTGTAAAGTGCACTGAATCATCACAGAAAGCTCCCTTCTTCCAATACGAGGCACACTGTAGCACAAGAGTGTACTGCTCATTGAAACTTATTGGGGAGAAATCTACATGAAATTTATAAATACATTATAAAATTCGTATATTGTAAGAATAGAAGGCAATACTTATTGCCATCTTTTAAAAACAACTCTAATGATAAATGCTAAATTGAATCCTCTGTGTTCCGATTCATTTCTACTGTATTCACACACAAAGGTCAATAAAAAATACTAAAGACTAATAATGAAAATAATAAAAAAATAATAAAAAATAAAGAAAATCTTTAACTCTGAACACAATGTACTTTGATTTGGGGGCCAACACTATAGAGCTTTTGTATGCAAAGAAACAGTTATAATATTAAACTGGAGGAGTCTAATAAAGGGTGAGTTACTACAGGCAAAAGGGAGTACTGAAGTAGTCTGGGAAAGGAGCTCCTTAACCACCTTTGGTATTGTGTGGAGCAGCTCGCACTAAGGCAAGAGGACACTCTAACCAAGCCAGCCAGTTGTGTTGGTAGTGTGAACAATAAGGGTGACTGAGTGAATTTGTCTGAATCGGAAAGCGATTATTTTTTACCATAGTAAAATACTTATTGGTGTTAATATTAGGGAAGATGTCATCCACATGTAAAAAATTTCAAATACATTTTGGAGTCACCTCCTCTGTTACGATAAACATGAGATTTAGAAAGGATCACAAAGAGTAGGTCCCAAGTCAGAGTTTGTGCACCAAGAAGAAAATAAAAAGAGAGACAAGGAGAAAAGGTTAATAGGTTACACGAGTTTTGCCTATTGTTCCTCAAGGCTGAGAACCATGGAGGGAGCAATAAATTTGATATCTGAGAGGAGTTATATATCAAAAGCCAAATGGAATGCATCCTCATAGTATGAAAATAGGGTCTCGGTGAATACTTAGTAAATAAATAAATATAAAACAAGGCAAACCCAAGAAAAACACATTCAAACTCTTTGAGAACCTAGTACTGTGGCTGGAGTAAGTTTTATAACACAAGTATTAGTAAACACGCAAAATATATACATGCTTATGCACAATGAAGGAACATATACCTAAAAGAAGCAGAGAAAGAAGATATTGCTAAAAAGTAGTTTTCCTAGGAAATAAGAGAATATTTTTGAAAAATTACTGATATCGAAATTTAATAAAATGTAGATTTTATAAAATGATATACGAGATGAGATGGTAAGAAATTAGATTTAGATGAGTTAAGGATTCCTTGAGAGGCGTTCAAAATATAAAAAGAAATGAATGAGCTAAGAGAAAAGCTTACTAGAATTAAGGTTATAAGGAAACAATATAAAATGCATTAGAACCAGCTTAATCAACTCTGCATAGGAATGTAAGGTCTCTGACCTTTCCTTCTGTACCTATCTTTGTCTTCATTCCCTACAATGAGATAGGAATTGTTTGACAAAGTTGAGAACATTAACAGGATCCTCCTTCTAGTGGTGAATCACAGCAGATTTGGATCTTCTCTTCCAGTTTTTCTTTTGATGTCATCAGACTAAGATGGGGATGGTTCTGGGCACAGGGTGAGGCCTGGTCTCTTTCTTTCCCTTCTCCATTCTCTTCTCCCACATGACACCCGCTGCCGAATGTAAGTGGGTTAGCTCTGGTCTCGGCTCGCAAGGGGAAAATACTGTCTATTATCTTTCTGATTATGAGGTATGTTAGAAAACCATTAAAATATTAAATTTTAAACATTTTGTTCAGATGTTGAGAGGTAGGGAAAGTGAAATAAAAAAAAAAAAAAACAGTGCAGGTCTCCAAGCCTGTTTTTGCTTTTTTATATTTGTTTAACTAGTAGAATAAGGAATATTATATTTCTCTATTTATATGTAGATACATTATAAATAGATGAGAGAGAGAGAGAGAGAGAGAGAGAGAGAGAGAGAGAGAGATGTGGGAAACCACCTAAATAACAGAGCCGTAGTCCCATCTGATAGAAGAATTAGGTAATCCTCAATTTCCTAGCCCTCTAAATTCTCCGATTATATTTATTTCTTTTTTTTAAGTTTATTTATTTATTTATTTTGAGAGAGAGAGAGAAAGAGAGCATGAGCAGGGGAGGGACAGAGAAAGAGGGAGAGAGAGGATCCCAAATAGGCTCCACACTGTCAGCACAGAGCCTGATGCAGGGCTCAAACTCATGAACTGTGAGATCATGACCTGATCTGAAATATCAAGAGTCAGACACTCAACTGACTGAGCCACCCAGGTGCCCCTCCAATTGTATTTCAATCAAGCAAGAGTGAGAGAATGATGCCAGAGAAAAGGCTATGCTGTGTAGGAAAACTTTAGAAAACTCTTCAGATATGCAGAGGAATTGGACAAACACATTAAAAAATGTGGTGAGGGATGACAGCTGTAGAAGATAGAGGATAGCATAGGGACTGCCTACAAACCAGAAAACGATGAATGAGCAGGTAAAATTTAAAAATCAATAGTACAATGGAAAAATGTTCCAGAGTTGAAGACTTAAATATGTAAGTAAAATAATGCTCACAATGCACCAAGGAGAAAGAATAAAGGAATTCAAACTTAGAGAACTAAACATTTAGAATTTCCGTAGCATTTTTTAAAACTTTACAAATACTTTGACAGGGAAAAAATATTAACCACAAATGATTTCAAGGAAAATTTTCCTCAACGACAATAAATTCAGAGGACAATAAATTGATATCTCTCATATAGGTCCTAAGTAGCCCCTTATGGTTGTACCAGGACATGGGTAGGCTTTGTGTGGCTCACATAACGGTGCTTTTATTTTACATTTTTGAAATTTTGCAGTTGCAGCTTATATATTTTTAAAATTTTTTTAAACATTTATTTATTTTTGAGAGAAAGAGACACAGTGTGAGTGGGAGAGGGGCAGAGAGAGAGGGCAACACAGAATCTGAAGCGGGCTCCAGACTCCAAGCTGTCAGCACAGAGTCCGACGTGGGGCTTGAATCCACAAACCATGAGATCATGACCTGAGCCGAAGTCTGACGCTCAACCGACTGAGCCACCCAGGAGCCCCTAGTTGTAGTTTATATTAAATAAAAATAAGATTCGGCTACGTTTGTTCCACATTTTCCCGGGGCAGCAGTGTGCTGTGGCTCAGCGATACCTGAATCATGTTTTTGCCTCCTCCAACTTTTTCCCAACACTGAGGCACATGATCGGTTGGCATTCGCAATAGGGTTTGCACTATTGTTCTTAAATAAAGACATGTTTCTGCTTATTTATGGCTTTATCAATAGTGCAAGAGTGAAAGATAAATGGAAAGACTACATTCCTTTAAAAAATGAGAGAGAAAATATTTCTATGTGGAGCCCCATGTTTTTAAAATGCAAATATTCTTTTTATCCAAGATAAACAAATGCCCCTAAACTTGTTTCATGGATTTATCTAATCTCCTTGTCCTTTCTAGGCATGAGAGGTTTTAAACTCATCTGGGAGTCTGAAGTTAAAGTTTGGTGCTTAAATACTCTACATTTTGGATAATTAATCTCAAGGGAGGGATCTTTCTCAGTTATGTTACAAAACTCAAGTACCATTTCTTGCGGAAATAAACAAGTAGGCATACAAACTTCCATACATAGTGGAGGTTTTGTGTTCATCAAAAAATTAATCTATGTTAAATTTTATTTTATAGTGCTGGATTTGTCCCCCCAAACAATTCAAAGAAATAAAATAGGTATATAGGTATTATATAAACGGATGATATATAGCTAAATAGATAGATAGGCAGATAGATAGACAAATGATAGATAGAATATACGGTTTCTGTGGGTACCTGGGTAGCTCAGTTAGCTGAGCCTCCGACTTTGGCTCAGGTCATGATCTCACAGTTCGTGAGTTCGAGCCCCACATCAGGCTTGTTGCTGTGAGCCCGCCAGTGCAGAGCCCGCTTCAGATCCTCTGACTCCCTCTCTCTCTGCCCCTCCCCTGCTCACGTTCTCTCTCTCAAAAATAAAAATAAAATTTAAAAATAAACATTTAAAAAAATGATGGTTTCTGATGAAAAATAAAGACCTAAAACTAATAAATCAGAAGTTAAGATCAATAAAGTAAAGCACGACTAATAGCTATTCAACTGGCACGCTTGGCATTCCTATTGAGAGAGCCTCACAAAAGACATTCTGACTAATATAACAGGAAATGGGTTTGACGATGTCCTCGAAATGAAATACAATAGTGAATTTTATATCACACTTTGAGTAATGTTACTCAGAATATTATAAAGTAGAGGGCACAACATCAAAACACACGTGAAAGTACTTTACTCATAGCCTGATCATTGTGACCCACCTTCATAGCCTTCTGATGCCATGATGCAACTACAAAATTCAGACTATTTAAAAGACTGCATATGTTGTAAGTTAAGAACTGTACATAATACAGACTGGAGTTTTCCTAAGGGTTGGTTGAGAGACTTCCAGGTTATATTCTTTGTCAAAATCGCATATTTTTAATATTCTTTATGAAGGGAAAAGTCTTTCACTTCAGCATTTAATAAAGCAAAGTGGTAGGGTGTCAGAATTGGGTACTTTTGAAAGCTTCAACAGCCTACCTGTCTGAATAAAACTTTATTCTCTACTGTTTACAGGATATAATTAAGGCCCTACCTCAAATGGTTTCTGATTAGACTTGATTTCCAAATCATAAGGATTGAGTCTTCTATGGGAGGAATATCCATTTATTTGGTGCCATAACTCAGTCAGCAAATGTGAATTGCTTGCCTATTGTGCACTTATTGCATGCTTATTGTGTACTTTCTTTTCCATACTCTGAAGAAACAGTAATGAGCAAAAGTAAGCTCCCAGTTTGGACAAAGCCATTTTGTCATGAAAGACCCCCCCAACCAAAAAAAAAAAATAATAAAACAAAAAAAAAGCCAGTGTACTTCAGCACAAAAAGAAAGGGATACAGAGAAATGAGATGGGGGAGAAGAGTGGATAGACCCTCTATGAGGTGAGGTGTTTTGTAAAACATTGTTTGGCAAATGTGTGAGGTCCCTGTGATGGGAGGCCCATGGTGTGTGAGTTCCACATGACAAATGAGATCATAAATTGATCTCAGATGACATAGGCTACATGACAAAGAGAAACTGGTGCTCGTTGGGGAGAATATCATTACATGAACCAGTTTAGATGGTTCTAGCTTTAAACTTTTGTGTAAGAGGATCAGTTTAATTTATGGAATTGTGAACTATATGGTATAGAGGACCTGATTGGGCCAGAAAATTCCAGCTAGCCTTTCCAATATAATATTTCAATATAAAGCCTCAATCTCTATGTAACATTAATGAACATGAGTTATGGTTTTGATTTTATTATTCCTTGTGCTTCTCCTTAGATGCCCTTAACATCTTATTTATCTTTCAATGCCATGCCTGTTTTCCTTGAGAGAGAATAATCTGTTCTCCCTCTGTTCAACCAACAAATGTTGCTTATGTGTCTCTCCTCATATATCCATAGTATGATTCTTGCTTTAATTTCTGTTTTGAGCTGTGATTTTTGTTTTAAGATCACAGGTTAGGGGGAATGTATGACATGTTATTAATGGTGTAAGAAAATTTTATTTAGGGCTCCATTTATATGACAGACTTCATATTGGTCAGATCTCTGGTTGGAGGTACCCTTTCCCTAGTTTTGCTTACTCTGTTTTCATGCGAATTGAAAATTATACTATACAATAGTTCTGCAAACTTACACAATTCTTTCAAATGTAAATTTCATAGAAAATATACTATTTAAGAAAGATGCACCTATGAATATTCCCTCCTATAATAAACAAACTGAAAGAGTGCTTTTCTCTTGAAATAATGTGTTGTAATGAAATGTTGGCAAGCAGTCAGAAAAAGGCATTTGGAAAGGGGGAAATAAAAAGTGAGAGTAAAAGTATGTATAGTTCTTAAATCGACCTAGGTTGTTGGAACTCTGAAAGTAATAGATGACTTTTAAAAACAAATAATTTAAAAATATTGCACAATTATTCCAAAGAAGAACTACTGCAGATTTTTTAAGCTTTAAATTTCAAAACAGAGGGCAGAAAAAAAAATCAAATCTTTTCCCAGCTTAACTTCTTACTCCACATTTTTATGGCCTTGTAGTTCTTCTGCTTTGATACATTTTTCAGTTATTTACAATATTCTAGAACCATCTAATTCTGTAGTGGCTGTTGCGCTATGCGTTTAACTGTTAGTTCTACTCTTGATATATCGTCTTTTCTCTTTGCTCCTCTTATACTTTGTTTTCCTATGTAGAGCAATTAAGTAGACACAAGTTGCATTTTGAGCCCAAGTTATATTCTTTTTAGAAGAAAAAAGTAGGTATTGTTGAGTTTGATCTTGCTTTGCTTCTTTGTCAAATTTCTACTGCTGTGTAATTGCTTTGTATTGTGCGCACTTGAACTGTGTGACGTGTGTGAAAATTGCTAAGTAGCACTGAAGGCTTAACTAATTAACCCCTACCAGTGAATGAGCAATGCAATTCTATTAAGGTTTCCACGCACACAATAACAATTGACCTTTTGAAGGCTTTGCCCTTACTGTACTTATGTGTGCTTCCAATGTAAATTTTAAGCGTCTTTCATGTGCAACGAAAGGGGAAAAATTGGCAGTTTGAATAAAGCAATTTTTATGACCTGTATTTTACTACATTGTCTTGTGTTCAACATTAAATAATCATTTTTGAAAATTAAGTTTGACAAGACGAACTTCTGAAAATCCTTCATAATCTGTAATGTGACTATCTGGATTCTACAACACATCGTTTTCACCCAGATATATCAGTGTCGAATTTCTGTGTTGTTGTTCACTCTTGTGTTTGTTTGATTGGTTGGTTGGATGAATAATTTCTTTCCATTTTGTTTTCCTTTGTTTGATTTTACTCAGACTTTTTTCCTCCCATGGTAATAGTGTCTCCTGCCCTCTAAAATGTTAACACTGCTTTGTAATTGATTCATGTGACTGAAACAAGTTCATGTGTCAGTGTGTCTAGAGAAAGAAGGGTGAGGAAAAAGGAAATAGAATCATCTTGTAATTGTTAAATATTTGAGTACCTAAAATTTTTATAAAGGAAGTGCTGCTGAGCTGAATAACATATGTATTATTTCTGACGCTGTTGATTCATTCACTCATGTCTTAATTTAATAAGTATTAATTTAAATATTTAAATATTTAAATATTTATTTGTTTATTTATTTAGGACTTAGAGTGTTCTGGATACTCTGTAACTGAGACTCCAAGGATAGAAAGGCTTCAATCCTTTTCCTGTAGGAGATGAATTGTAAGAGGAAGACAAATATGCAAACAAATATATAACATTGAATGTTCTCATTTCTCTGGAGGAATAAAGGTAGATATTTCTGCCTGGTCAGAGGATTCTAGTTCTGCCTTCCAAGTGGGGTTATGGTCACAGAAGGCATCTACTAAATAGTTGTAGCTATTTGGTATTTGGTAGCCACGTGTTACAGTAAGCTAAAAATCCTGTAACAAAAAGCACCCTGCTCCATTTCTGTGATTATAGAGCAAGAAATCTGTTTCTTTCATATGTAAACATGCTGGCCAAGGTTTCATACAGCAGGGCAGTGCCTGCACACAATTATTTGGGCCAAGCTGATGGTCACTTGGATTTTTAACACATGCCTTCCAAGGACCTCTGGGCACAGTCGTTTCCATCAGCCAAAGGAGAGGAACATGAAAGAATGCTTATTGAAGGCTCTGTGGGCTAGACCTAGAAGCGGCGCACATCTCTTTGGTTCAGAGATGTTGGAGAACGCTTTGTCACATGCCACCTAACTGCAGGGAAAGATCTGGAGCTGAAAGATCTGGAGAAAGGGGCAACAAATTTTGATGGGCAGTGGATGGGCTTTGCCCTCAGGAAATATTTCAAATAAAAGAACTAACAGCATGTTCAAAAGTTGCCGAGTTTGAGCATGCCTGGTATATTTTAGAAAGAAACAAGTTATAGTTTGATAGAAGCCACGCAGAAGCCTTTCAATTTTGTTCTTTAGACAGTGGAGTAGAGCTAGTCAATTATTTTGAATAATGGGCAGATTTTATCATATTTTTATTATAGCCTATAAAGTTGATAAAAACAAGGCTTTAACCTTAAAATAAATATGTTCTGTGAGCCAACCAAACAGTTAAGATTTATGATTTCTCAGTTATACTAGGCAATCAGATACCTACTAGTACAAAATACCAGCTTAAATACCAGCAGGCTCATCTGATTTACATAATACATTAGCATTATTATTTTAAGGAAATTGGAAGAAGGGTTATACTGAGATCTGAACTAATTATTTTTATCATAAAATCTTTCAAGTGAGAAAGTAACACTGTATTTCTCTACTGGAAATTATTACAAAGCTTTGGCACCCTTCTGCTTAAAGTACATTACACTATAAATTAGTTTATATTTATCAAATACCTACTATGCTTTATCAGACATATATACATAGACGTACATATAAAATTGCTAACCCTTATCAAGATTATTTCTGAAGTTCTAACCTTGGTGTATTAAATTTAAAAAATGACTGCTATAGCACAGGACTAAAAATAGCATACATACCATAAACATTATCAAAATTAATGTTTATCACTTATATATTTATCCAACCAGCATCTCTTTTTAGCACCTGTTGAGTGACAAATTGTTCTCCATGCTTGGGCTAATTCAGAGATTTTTAAAAAGTCTTTGCCTTTTACTTACATTTTAGAAAAGATATTAAATATAACAAATGATGTAGTGTATATATATATACACTATTGATATACTATAGTATTGATATACTATACTAGTATAGTATACTATGCTATAGTATTGATATACTATATATATATGGTATATCAAACAATACAGTATATTAAAAGGTAATAAGAAGTATGTAAAAAAAAACAGTGCAGTAGGGCAAGAGAGATTGAGAGGTCAGGGAGATGATGTGAGTTGCAATTTTATATAGGTTGCTCAGAGCTTATCTCATTGAAAGATAATATTTAGTGAAGAACAAAGAACTTAATGGCATTAGTTCTGTAGACCTTTGGGAGAAAGACTTTTCAAACAAAGAAGTGTCTGTGCAAAGGCCCTGAAATAGGATCACACCCATATGACACATGGAAAGCCTAGAGCAGTAGCTTTGCAGCTATTGAGGGAGAAAATCAGGTGAAAGGGTCAGAGAGGTAAGTGGGAAAGAAGTGAAAAATCATACAAGGTCTAGTAGGTTATTAGAGACACATTGGCTTTTATTCTCAGTGAACCATTGTAAGGTTTTGAGGAAAGGAATGACATGACATACGCTTTGTTTTAAAAAGATTATTATTGCTGCTACGTTGAAAATAGAACAGGGAAGTGTTTTAAAAGGAAAAATCCAGGATATTTTTAGGAGGCTTTTGCAGTAATCCAAGTGAGAGAGGAGATGGGTGTTAACATAAGGGTGTTGAGAAATGGTTGGATTCCAAAAACATGTCGAAAGAATAGTGTGTTGGGTTAGACCTAAGATTTACTAGAAAGAGGGAAGTCAAGATGACTTCAAGGCTTCTGGCCTGTGCAACTGTAAGGATGATATTGTCCTCAACAGAGTTGGGAAAGACTATGGCGAAGCAGGTTTGCAGAGGGGACAGATTACTTTTGGACAGGGTTAAGATGTCTATTAGGCATCTGAGCAGAGACACCGAACAGATATCAAAGTCTGGAGTTCAGGAAAAAGATTTGAGCAATATACAAAAATGTAGGATAATGATAACAATGGAGGTAGTTCAAGTTTAAAATCTAAATTTGGGGGCGCCTGGGTAGCTCAGTCGGTTGAGCATCCGACTTCAGCTCAGGTCACGATCTCACGGTTCGTGAGTTCGAGCCCCGCGTCAGGCTCTGGGCTGATAGCTCAGAGCCTGGAGCCTGCTTCCGATTCTGTGTCTCCCTCTCTCTCTGCCCCTCCCCCATTCATGCTCTGTCTCTCTCTGTCTCAAAAATAAATAAACATTAAAAAAATAAAAAATAAATAAAAAATAAATTTGAACTTAATGAATGTGTATGTAGTGAAGTCATCAAATTTATTTTTCTATTTTATTGCTATAAGACATAGTTCACAAATTATACTGTCTATTACATATGTATGAAAATTCCCTTGAAGAAATAAACTTTTAGTTTTACAACCCCTCCATTGAGCAACAGAAGTAAAATATGTAACTTAGCAAATCTCAAAAGAATACACTGTGAGCTCCCTCTGCTGTCACTGGAAATTCAGAAATTAAGAAAGTAGGCAGATATTCATGATACCTACACTAAATAACTTCTGGATATTTAAAGAAGAAGATAATGATGCAACTAGAACATGCATTTGGAGTTTCAATCATATTAAAATTGTTTAATAGCTTCTTCTGTTTAATATTGATAATATATTAAGAATGTTAGCAAAATACTGCGATTGAAATATTTTATTCTTTTACAATTTAGAAATACTATATAGTTCTAATTTTTAAAATGAAACCACTTACATATTTACCAATTAAAATCATGGAGAAATGATGCAGATCAAAAGAGAGTGCTTAGTGACCATGGACTTAATTAGAATTATCAAGAAAAATATGTACTAAAGAATTCCTATGTAGGTGGCAAGACATAAGATTTTGAGAAAGTTTATATCACATGGCTAAATATGGTAAAGCTCAGGAATTATAGTTTAAACAATGGTTATATATGGATGTAAACATAAAAGATGATATGCAAGCCACTGTAATAGTAAAGTGAAGGCACACAAGCCTGTTTATAGTTAGTCCCCAACCTCTCTCTAGGCAACATTTTGTGACTTTTCTCACTTTAGAGTCTTAATAAAATAGTTGTAGTTCTCCAATTGCATCATATGCCTCACTTTATCTTATGTAAGTATTTATTTAACTTTTTTTGAGAGTTAGTTGAATGACCTTCATAGTTAGTATATGTACAAAAAAAATACAGACTCTGAAATCAAATATGACTGACATTTTATCCTGGCTCTTCTGCCTTATGCTTGTGCATCTTTGGGCAATAAAAAATAACTTTTCTCAGCCTTAGTTTCTCCTCTGGACATCAGGAATAACAGGTAATGCCTAAGATTGTCAAAAGAATAAATGAAATCATGTATATAAAACACATAGCAGAGTCTGGGACACCTAGGAGAAACTCGGTGTGCTGTATCTATTAATGTCCTATAATTAATATCTTTCAAAAAACATCACAGTATATAGTAACTGTTAATTTTTTGTGTATCTCTATTACAAGTCTTCAATTTCTTTAATAGTAAAAGAACCTTCTCTATTTTCTATGTTATCTTTAGAACCTAGTGACTATGGTGGTATAACGAAAGCAAGCAATCGACATTGTTGAATTAGGAGGATTAATTATATTTTCAAGTGCTTATTTAAAATTGGAAAATTAAATTTAAGGCAAAAATATGTCATAGAGTCACATACCATTAATTTCTATTTCTGTGAATTAATATTTTAATGGAGTTAATCAATTAGACATAATAGCAAAAAATCAAAATTAAGCCATTTGTGTTGGAGAATATTGTACACTCTTTGCTGTTTCTTTCCTCACTGCTCTCAAGTTATTAAATGCAACAGCAGACTGGATGGACAGGTAATCATGGAAATGATGGTTGTAACTAAGGCAACCATGTCATTTCTTTTTGTTTTTCTTTCTTTTCATTTTCCCTCAATCAGTAAAAGCTCTTAAATGAAATGGAACATTGTGTTTATGCTAATTTTCCTTTCTGCTTGATATTTTTCCAGGTGTGTTCCTGCTGTGTACATGGTAATTATTCACATTTTTACACAAAAAAAAGTACTCTTTTCAATGAAACATTTAGGGCATTGCTTTATTAGAGTTTCTTAAAATTTGACACATAGAACTGAATGAAAGTCACTCTTCACAGTAAAATTCCTAATATTTCAACAACATCAAAATCTATTTTGTGAACTTTTGATATTTTAAAATGAGTTTGTCAGAATATGAAAGATTTTTAATAGAGAATTCCATATGGAGAAATGACTTTATTATTTAAAAAATAGATTAAAAGCTACTATATAATGTAAAAACTGTAATTTTCCACAAGTAGTGGAAAACAATGGACTACTCTTCAGTAGTTAATAAGTTAATTACTTATTCTTGTTCAGTAAGAAAAGAAAATAACATTTGACTCCGTTAAACTTCCCTGAGTTACCTAATTAAAATTATACTATTAACTCTATACCATGTGAAGTAGTTTTTATCTCTCTTGAACTATTTTAAAAAGTGACAGTTTCAGTTCAAAGCCTTGAAATATGATTGGTTATTATCTAACTGTAGGTAGTGGGATGAGATGGACAAGTAAAGGCATTCGTGGCAGTGTAAAGTACATATCAAATTCTAGAGGCATGAAGAACCATAATGCATTAGAAAAAATTCAAGTGAGAATGTGTAATATGTGGGAAGGTGGAGGAAGGATCAACGTTTGTGTCTTAGTTTTACAGGACGAGAACCAGGCAGATAATAAAGTGTAGGGGAGGGTTTAACTTTTGTGCTTTGCTTATGGCTGTATTATTCACACCTATAGTGATACTTGCAAATTCATGGACATGAAATATATTTCTTGGAAATATTTCATTGAATGTACATTGTTATTTGAATAGCAGAATGCTAGTCTTGGAGCATGGAGAAGAATAGATTGGAAGAATGCAAGGCAAGTATAGGAAAACAAGCTAGAAGGATCATGCAATAACCGAGAAAAAGAGGTTGAAATCCTCATCTTACAACACTGCCATGAGGTTGAAGAAGGATGAGAAAGATACAGGAGACCTCTAGCAAATAGACACTATAGGACCGGATGTGGTGGGTGAGACAAAGTATTGGCTTGGTTTTTGATATGGGAAAACTCATGAATAGTGTCCACTACGATGAGAATGACAAAACAAGGAGGAAACAGAAAAAGGATGCTAATAGGTAGAAAGGGCTAAAAGACTTCAACCTGGAATCACTGGAGATTTCCAAGTGAAAATGGCAAGAAATTAGTAGGACCTGAAATTGAGCAAAGAGGTCTACACAGACTCCAATCAGATTAGGAGGATGAGAATAACACATATGAAAAATTAATGAGCAAGAAAATAATGCCACTATTATGAAGTACTTTTAACTAGATCAATTCCTGTTGTTCAAACAATTAGGAAATATGAGGAACTAAATAGGTGTCTTAAGTGCAAAGGGTGTTGTCATCAGAAAATGAATTTGAGCTTCATAGGGAATCCTTATTTCAACTATTTTATGTTTAACTATTTTTCTTGTATCTTAGGGCAATTATATCTTCTTTTTAAAAAACTTATTGATGGTTACATTTTGGATAGACCCACATAGTTTTCAAAGAAAGACATAGATTTGATATCAGACTCTGCTCATTAGCAGTACTGTGCTGGTGAACAAGTTACCTAATCTCTGTGTGTCTCTGTCTCCTTATTCTTAAACTGTTGATAAAGGTAAATGACAATGGAGTTTCACCAGGTGAAATAGGATTCAACTGAAATGGAATGCACCTGATAGTGAATATATACAGGCAATTCTCGTTTTATTGCCCTTTGCTTTATCTCACTTCATAGATATTACATTTTTACAAATTGAAGGTTTGTGGCACCATTTTTCCAACAGCTTTTGTTCACTTAATGTCTCCGTGCCACATTTTGATAATTTCACATTATTTCAAAGCTTTTAACACTATTACATTTGTTATGGTGATCTGTGATCAGTGATCATGACTCACTGAAAGCTGAGATGATGGTTAGCATTTTTTAGCAATAAAGTATGTTTTAACTAAGATATGTCCATTGCTTTCTTACACATAATACATATTTAGTAGACTATAGTGTAAGCCTAAATTTTATATGCACTGGGAAACCAAAACTAAACGTAAATCATTTGACTCACTTTATTGTAATATTCACTTTATTGCAGTGGTGTGGAACTGATCCCACATTATATCTGAGGTATAGATGTCTTTACAATGAAAAGTTACTCAGTAAAGCGTGGCAAAGTCTTCTTGGCATAACCAGCAAACTGAGGTCACAGAAGCCTCTAATAACTGGGTAATAACTCATTTTGCACGTCATGCAGTTTCTAATTACTTGTATTTCACATAAATGAAGAAGATATAATGAAATTGTTATTGTACTTTTTTTTTGAAGAAAGATTAGATTTTAGGTTTATTTATTTATTTTTTTGATATATGAAATTTATTGTCAAATTGGTTTCCATACAACACCCAGTGCTCATCCCAAAAGGTGCCCTCCTCAATACCCATCACCCACCCTCCCCTCCCTTCCACCCCCCATCAACCCTCAGTTTGTTCTCAGTTTTTAACAGTCTCTTATGCTTTGGGTGTCTCCCACTCTAACGTCTTTTTTTTTTTTTTCCTTCCCCTCCCCCATGGGTTTCTGTTAAGTTTCTCAGGATCCACATAAGAGTGAAACCATATGGTATCTGTCTTTCTCTGTATGGCTTATTTCACTTAGCATCACACTCTCCAGTTCCATCCATGTTGCTACAAAAGGCCATATTTCATTCTTTCTCATTGCCACGTAGTATTCCATTGTGTTGTACTTTTTGATGCTAGATAACTTTATTTTTGGCAAATAATATAAATGGAGTTTTAAGAATGGAATTCTTTTGCCATAACAAATACCTTCCATTTCTACCCAATTATGAGAGACAGGCTTTTTCTGCTCTTCCAGTTAATAAAAATAAAGAATTAGAAAATAATAGATTCTAAACAAAAGTTTTCCATTGTAAGAATAATTACTATTCATGCTAGCTGCATTAACTAATTAACGAATTGAAAAGAATCCAGCTCTATCCATCTCATTAATAAATTAATTCCCAAGGAAATTGACTTTTTAATGTTTAATAATTTCTTATTTATCAAAATACGCAATATATTTTTGTTATTTGGGTCTCTCTTATTCTAGTAACAACTAGACTCCAGTTATTTTTTTTTTAACACTTAGAACCTTATGGTTGTAAGAAATTCTTTAAAAAATGTTTTGAATTAACATATTTTCTTGCAGAAAAGTATGATACAATTCTGAGGGAAAATTGGTATAGAAGAGACTAATGTAAACTTTATTTGTTAGAGAGGGTCATTGTTAGAGAGGGTCATATTTGTATAGTTTTAAATAAGTGATTTTGTATACCATGGTTATGTGATTAGGTCCTCAGAATTATTTAAACATGTGGTATAACAGTGTCCTTCAAAATATAAATACTTATGTTGCATATCATTTTAAGCTATTTAAATGTAAAGCTTGTAGATGTAAATCTAAAAATGTAAAAAGGGTTACATAGTTTCCACAGATTATTTTAGATCACACAAGAGCAAAGTAATTTCAGTTCTTCATGATCTTTGCTATACCCCAGAAATGAAAGGATGAATAATCAAGTGCCTGCCCTAGAGGTGTCTTTGGGGATCTTTCAAGCTACTAAAAGGATTTGACATAGTTTAAAAATCCTGACTAAAAATGACACTAGGGAATCAGTTCCTGCCTCAATGACAAGAGAAATGCATTTTCCTTATGGAAGGAGCAGAGGTTGGGAAAGTCATGCAGGAGTGTTAAACCACCAAGGTCAAGTCTTAGTTACCACAAGCACTTTCATCTTCATATAACAAACAGCCAGTTAACATAGTGGATAATTATGGGAATAGATATAGCTGCACATTTATGAGATTTCTGTAATAGGGTAGATTTTCAAATCAGTGGAGACATGGTATTCTTTCCAATAAAACTAACTGGATATTCATACCAAAAATATATGAAAAGCTAAACACAAAAATAAGTACAGAAACACTAGGAGAAAATATAAGCTTTTGAAAAATGTTTTAATGATAAAAAATTATTAATCAAAACAAAAAATGTCTTAATGATAAAAATTATTAATCAAAACAAAACAAAGTTTGATTTGATTTAGTCAAGTCAAAACAAAACAAAAATTATTAATCAAAACTGTTAAATAGCTCACAAATTGAAATGGAATGATAGTTTTTAATAAGTAAATTAAAAAGAATTTTAATAAGATACTCAAAGTTTCAAAGGCAAGCAATAGGGGAATCTGAGAAACAAGTATTTAAAAATATCAAAGATAGTTATCATTTATACTGATAATTTTGAGGTTATTTGAGCAAATTACTTTTTTGGATCAAAATAATTGGCAATATCATGTCAAATAAATTTTAAAAGGCAAGGGAATGACTGTTTCGTTCTAGTATCTTCAATTGTGGTATTATGAAAAAGAAAGGGACATAAGAGTAGAGAGCAACACACCCAGTCCTGCTGTTAAATTCTGTGTTTCTCTTGGAGAGGGAGCAACTTTCTGTCAGGGAGATCATGACCAGGAGTTTCAGTCTGGGGAGGGAACCAAGGAAGCAATGGTTCACAATGGAACATGGTGGCAGAGGTCACATTGTGACAGGTGACACATAGGATTTCTCCTCCTACACATTCTCAATATATACTAGAGGAAACCCAACCGTGAAAAATCTGAGTCTGAGCTCATTGATACTTCGGAAGATTTTAAATAACTAGTAGGGATATAGTAGGTTTTTAACACCCATTTGGATGGATGGTAGAATGAATAAATAGCTACTGAGGTTGAAAAAAATCTGTTAATATGCTTCTTAACTAAAGATACGCTTTTCAGTATTCATCACAGCCTTTCAACAAGTAGTATCTGTGTGCTATATAAGTAAGTTTTAAACTTTCTCACAGATGTCTGCTTTTTATCTGTTAAAATGAGGTGTGTTAGGTAAGAAACTAAATACTAACAAAGAATCATTCTTTACATTAAAGTAGTACTTGCTCAAACAGATCAAAATATGTTTCATTTATTTACTCTACCATTGAGTTTTAAAAATTTCTTGACAATATTCTCAGTGGTGTTACTCAAATGGTTAATTGTTATATTAAGTATTTGACTTAATGTGCATTTATATTGTTTTCAATTTCATGATACTTCTTGGTGTTTTCTAAGGATTAATTACCATTTTCATGACAAAATAGCTAAGCAATTTCTGATATATTTAAGTGCAGCTAGTACTTGTATTTTCTTCAACATTTTTCTTTTAACTCTTACACAGTAATGATGATCACAACATTAATGATGATGCTTTTCTATTATATGATTGCTTCTACTCTCAAAAGCCCATTCTTATTGAGCTTTTGCAGATTTTGCAGGCTGTGTCCTAGGTATTGGGATAAGAAATATATGGCATACATTAGTAACATAGTGATATTTACCAAATGATTGGCCAACTACTTTGGGTTTCATTTTTATGTTGGGTGGATATTTTGTTTAAATCAATTACTGGCACATATATAATCATAAAATACATTCCTAAGGAAATAAATCTAAATGTTAGTGTACTGTGTTATTTAAGTTCATTTGACCAAAAATTGCCTTTATTATTTTGAATGAATGTAATGCTCATATTTTAATATCAAGATGTAAAAAGTAATGTCTTATTTAAAAGATTTAAATTTATTTTTAAGTTGCTTTATTGTGCAGTACGAAAAGAGTTTGCATTGCACTTTAAAATTAATCTATTTGCCAATATCTATTGTTTTCTGAGTTGTTCATTTTAGCCATTCTGACAGGTGTGAGGTTGTATCTCATTGTGGTTTTGATTTGTATTTCCCTCATGATGAGTGATGTTGAGCATCTTTTCCTGTGTCTGTCTTGGAAAAGTGTCTATTCATGTTTTCTGCCCATTTCTTCACTGGGTTATTTGTTTTTTGGGTGTTGAGTTTGGTGAATTCTTTATAGATTTTGGATACTAACCGTTTTTCTGATATGTCATTTGCAAATATCTTCTTCCATTACTCCGGGTGCCTTTTAGTTCTGTTGAATGTTTCTGTCGCTGTGCAGAAGGTCCCAATAGTTCCATTTTTGCTTTTATTTCCCTTGCTTCCAGAGACATGCCAACCAAGAAGTTGCTGTGGCTGAAGTTAAAGAGGTTGTTGCCTGTTTTCTCCTGTAGGATTTTGATGGTGTCATTTTTCACATTTAGGTCTGTGGAATGTGTTTTTGTGTGTGGTGTAAGAAAGTGGTCCAGTTTCATTCTTCTGCATGTCGCTATCCAGTTTTTCTGGCACGATTTGTTGAAGAGACTGTCTTTTTTTTTCCTTCGGATACTCTTCCCTGCTTTGCGGAAGATTATTCGGCGATATATTTGTGGGTCCATTTCTGGTCTCTCTATTCCGTTGAACTATGTGTCTGTTTTTGTGCCATTACCATACTGTATTGATGATTACAGCTTTTTTTTAAATGTTTATTTATTTTTGAGACAGAGAGACAGAGCATGAAAGGGGCAGGGTCAGAGAGAGAGAGGGAGACACAGAATCTGAAACAGGCTCCAGGCCCTGAGCTGTCAGCACAGAGCCCCACACGGGGCTCGACCTCACGGACTGTGAGACCATGACCTGAGCTGAAGTCGGACACTTAACGGACTGAGCCACCCAGGTGCCCCAATGATTACAGCTTTATGGAAAGAGCCCAAATGTCTATTGACTGACAAATGGATACAGAAGATGTGGTATATATGTACAATGGAATACTACTTATCAATGAAAAGGAATGAAATATTGCCATTTGCAACAATGTGGATGGAAATAGAGTGTATTATGCTAAGTGAAATAAATCAAAGAAAAATATCATATGATTTCACTCATACATGGAATTTAAGAAACACAACAGACGAACATAAGAGAAGGGAAGGAAAAATTGGATAAAAACAGATAGGGAGGCAAAGCATAAGGCACTCTTAAAAGCAGAGAACAAACTAAGGGTTGCTGGAGGGGATATATCTGGGGGGATGGGTTAAATGGGTGATGGACTTTAAGGAAGGCACTTTTTGGAATAAACACTGGGTGTCATATTTAAGAGATGAATCACTAGGCTCTACTCCTGAAGGCTACACTGTATGTTAACCAACTTGAATTTAAATTAATATATATATATTAATAATATATTAATAAGTATATATATTTATATATAAAGTAAAATGAATCTATTTGAGTTATTTCATTTTGACTTACATAAATAAATAGTTTCAAATAATATTTTCATTAATCTTTTTGTGGTATAATTTACATACCATAAAATTTATTCATCTTAAGTTGTCTCAGCTTGCAGTACAAGAAGGCAGTGAAAGAGGATGAGATAGAGCTGAGAACTAGCTGACAATATTCAGAAGATCAGATAAAACTCAAAGAACACATCCTAGCACACAGTAACTGTTACTATTATTTATTTTCACTTTTTCAATAGTCTTATGAAGACTCAATGATGACTGAATTCAGAATTAGTATTGAGTTAAATTTCATGGTAGCATGGATGAGTTCTTCCTTATTTTTTTAATGGGCTGTAGTCACTAACCCAATGTCTGTTCAAAGCACTCCTGTCAATAGATATATTATTTTCTCAGAAATTCTAATCTGCTGTTAAAATTTTTGGATGCCAGTTCCAATTTAAATTCCAACCAATGGTGAAATATAGATGCATGGGGATTATGATACTTTATTTCTGTGATAGAGGTCTTTTTACCCTTCAGATTTTGGAGCCCAATTTTTCAGCTGCATTATTTTTTGTTTGGTAACAGCTTTCATGTAAATTGGGGTTGAGATATCAAATATAAGAACTGTCTAGCTATAGACTTTTTCAGATCCTGGATTAAGAAAAGTGCTTTTGTGATAATTGATCACATCTGGCAGTGCCACTTACATCACTTTACATGTGTAGAGTAATAAGTAGATTGAAAAAGCAGCAAAAGAATTTTGCCTTCCGGTCACATCTCAAGTGAATACATTTCTAAACAAGCAATACACATTTGAGAGCTATGTTTGTAATGTCTGATTTCCCATAAAATACAATCTTAGCATCTCCATCTGCTTTTGCAATCAAGAATTAGAGACATGTATACAGTGAGCAAGATAGAAATATCATCTAAATATATTCTGTAACAATATCAGAATCACCTTGAACTGTGTTATGTTGGAAGGGCTTATTTATTGTGCCTCAATTGCTCCGTTTTGACATTCAGAAAACAACTTGAAATTAACCATACTAATATTTTTAGTAATATTATTTTCTTCTTTTCTGTATCTCTCCACATGTAGGTGGACATCTTCAGTCATTCATAAATTCTTACACTATGACCCTGAAGATGAATATGTATGCCAGTAATGCTCACAAAATTTAGAAAAGTTATCACGTAAATATCACATAATTTATTTCCTACTTTTATTTAATAACTTGAAATAATTTAATTACATCCTTCAGGAATCTTGTACTTAAAAAATGTAAGAACGTACCTTTATGCTCTAGATACTGAAAGAAGGAAGCTACAGAATACATTATGAAAAGTAATGATGTTTTGACTAAAGAAAAAATCAACGAAAGGAAGGATGTGCCAGTGTTTTTTAAATTTTTCTTTATTTAGTTAGCATGTATTTATGAAATACTTATGATGTACCAGGCATGGTAAAAGTTTATAGAAATACATTAAAAAATGAGAAAACACATTTTGCTCACTGTGATGGTTAATTTTATGTGTCAGCTTGACTGAACTAAGAGATGCCCCAAAAGCTGGTAAAATGTTGTTTCTGGGTGTTTCTGTGAGAGTGTCTCTGGAAAAGATTAGAATTTGAGTTGGTCAATTGAGTAACAAAGATCACTCTCACCAGTGCACTTGGCATCATCCAAACCCTTGAAGACCTGAACAGAACAAAAAGGTGAGGAGCAAATTTGTTCTCTTTTGTTTGAGCTCAGACATCTGTCTTCTGCCTTAAAAATCCTGATTCCCAGACCTTTGGTCTCACTGAATATACCACCAGCTTTCCTGATTCTCCAGCTTGGAGATAGCAGATCATAGGATCTTGGCCTCCATAATAGCATGAAAAAAATCCTGTAATAAATCTCCTTTTATATACATATCCATATATATTCTACTCGTTCTGCTTCTCTGGAGAACCCTGGCTAATGCAGAATTTGGCATTGACAGCAGTTCTAAAAGAACAGAATTTTTTGGATGAATTTTCCAAATTGGTTCTGGGGGTTCTGGAATTGGTTCTCTTATCTGATTAGATTTAAAGATGCAAATGATTCTATGCACTGACAGTTCATAGTGTGAACTGTTTATAGAGATATGCAAAAATATCTGCACTGATTACCCCTGGTCAACCACTTATAAGAAACAAGGAGCTATGTGACTCTGCATGTAAGACTTTGGAACATTTTTGGAAAACTAGGAATATACTGATGTTGGTTGGTTGCTCCTATCACTGAACAAAGTGTTGAAAGAAAAGGATGAACTCAGGGATTCAAATTCCCAGTTCAGGGACCTCGTAAATGACCTCAGGTCTTGTATGTGTGCCCCGAAGGAGAGCCTTAACTCTCCTAGCCATAGGGCTGACAATGTTGAAAATCAAACACAGGACCTCATCCTGCTGTTGGCTAAAAATGAGGGTATTGAGTGAGAAAGAATGGGATCTATAGGAGGAAAGACCCTAATGGCAGTGAGTACAATGAGCCCTTAAATTCTGATGACTCTTCTTTGCTAGCAATAAAGGTCTCTCCACATTCAGTGGAAGTGGTCTGGTAATCCTGGATTTTCAACTTTTCTTTTAAACTCCTGGACTCAGAGACCGCTATCTGCACACCCCTTTTACATGATAATTAACTGGAATGCTGAACATTCAGTGTTTAGTCAGTACATAGTTGTTTATCCTTTGATTAAAGATAGAAAAAGAAAATTTTTAGTATCTGATCCAATTAACATCTAACAATACTGAATAGGTGGATGAGTGAATAACACCTAACAATACAGAATTATATACTTCATTCTGCTAGAAAATCTGAATAAATTTGCATTTCATTAAGAAATCACAAATAATTAGGACACTTGACTGCCATAATATTTAATTACCATTTGTGAGTATAGAGGAAATTATAGCTGAATAAATATTTGGATTCTTATTTTAGAATTTCATTTCTCAACATTAGGATTTATGCCACTCTTTAGCTAAAGACTTGGTTAGAGGAAACAAAAAGTAGAAAGACTTCCAATTAATTACCATATTGGTAAATCAAGTAGACAGAAGGAAAAAAAAGAAAAGAACCTGTTATGTAATTTGTTCTTTTTTGGTTGGGTAGAAAAGATAAAAGAAATGCTTTGAAGAGTTTTACTTATAGCTGGAATTTAGGAATAGAAATCTTTACAGGGTGCCTGGGTGGCTCAGTCAGTTAAGCATCCGACTTCGGCTCAGGTCATGATCTCATGGTCCGTAAGTTCAAGCCCCATGTCAGTCTCAGAGCTTGGAGCCTGTTTCAGATTTTGTGTCTCCCTCTCTCTGCCCCCTCTCAGCTCACAATCTGTCTCTCTATCTCTCTCTCTCTATCAAAAATAAATAAACATTAAAAAAAAAGAAAACACTTCCATTAATCTCCCATTCATGACAATTAAATATATTTTTATTTCAAAACCTTCTTTTATAAAACTGTCTTCTTGTTCCCTGCTTTTAGCTAAAATCTCTGTCAAGTATAATCTTTCTAATACTGAGATACCAAATACTAAACAAGATGGTTACCAAGCTTCCTTATAAGCTTACAGAATCCATATGACACAATGTACCAATGAGGAGGAGAACACTCTTTCATGAAAATAAGCTAAGAAAGAAAAATGCAAGAGGCCATAACATTTAGGTAAGGTGCTGAAAGTTCTTGGTCCCTTTTGGTAGGTCAAATTCTTCCAGGTAGCAACCATTGTCCTTTTCTCTCACTGATGAAACATAAAACTATAGGTGATTGTCTTCTTTGACCATGAGCTTATGCCTAATTGTTCTCTAGTAAATAGAGTAGGACTGGACAGAAAAACTTGTGAGGAAATTAAGCTTATCTTCAGAGCCCAGGATTGTTCCTTTCTTATTCTTTCAGAGACCCAGAGCCATGGTGCCTGGCTCATTTGCCTTTGCTCCCAGCCACAAATCAGGTGTAAAGAAGTTCTACTTAGGGATGCAACTGATTCCAGGGATGGTTTCATTTGATGTTTACATGTAAGAGAAGTGATCAGTCAAGTAGTTTGTTACACTTCACCAAGATCTCTCTAAGGTGGGAATCGTCATAGGATTATCGCTGAGGTCTCAAAATGTCTGTCAATTTTTCAGACTAAACATAGGCACTCTGAGTTTCCTTAAATTCTCTTACCTTGTTAGCTTTACTGTGAGCTACTGTAAATATTAAAACTATTATTGTAAGCAGTGGAGACACAGCAGCCTGTGCCTCTTTCTAACCCATAGTGATGTTTGGGAGGAGGAAACATTGCTGCTTCATGTTAATTGTGATGAATTTAAATATACTCTGGGGATTTCCATTGTGTTTTCTCCCAAAATGCACATAAAGTCAGTGTTTTGTTTTTTTGAAATGAGAAAATAACCCATCACGTTTTGTGACTGCTGTGATAAAATTCATTTTGATCATCCTTGCTGTCCATTTTCATCATTCTGAAAAATACAAAACAAAACAAAATACTTAGTTAGGATCTCTTAAAAGAACTTTCACAGCAGGATCCTGTTGCAGAGACCTCTAATGAGAAATCTGAGTAAATGATTTGCAGAGTTACAACTTTAGAACTATATTTATACCTAGAATGACATGTCACTTCTCAGTTATGAACCACAGAAACATGTTTATAGGCCTGGAGATGAAGTAAATTAAAAAAAACACTTTTTTCTTAAATAAAAACAAAATTCACATATATAAACAAAAATACAACGTCCATGAAATGAGGAAAACTTCCAGGCTTATTTACCCGTGTATGTTCAGCTCCTATCTTACATCTGACACATAGTGAGTCCTTGATAAATGCTTATGAATAAATGAATGAGTTTAGTCATCTGCAGCAATAGGATATTCACTCAGAGCGTTGGTGAACAGAAAATTCCTTACTGCATTTTCAATCAAGGAACTAATGCATAATATATAATTACAGAGGAGTTAACTATAATTAATGCAAAGGAAAACTCTGTCATAATTGTGTAATGACTTGCCTGACCCACATGGTGACATAAAATATCAAAGTTGAAAGTAAAAGTCTGTAAATATTTCACCAGCTATGGCCATGAGAGGGATTGTTCTTATTCTTTCAAAAGAAATATCTCTAGATAGGCAAAGAAAAGTCCTCCATCTGACTGTAAGACTTCAAGAACATATCCCTTAAGAATATTCAGTACTCCAAAGTATTAGACATTTCTTGGACTAAAGACCTAAGATGAGTGTGCTCTCTCTCTCTCTCTCTTATTGTAAATCTCATGGCTATCTTGAGAACCAGTCAGCATAAGAGTAAGAAATTCTGAACCCAAATCTTTACTTTCTTTTTCTTTTTTCAAAAATTTATGCCAAACACTTACCTAATCAGGCCCTTTGCCCATGGAGTAGATGGAGTAATCAGGTCCTTCAGCTCTTAGCTACTCAATGAGGTCTCCCTTGATACCCTACTGAAAGTGAATTTTTCCCCAGTCAATCGTCATTAGAGCTAATACTTCCTGGCATGCATCACCCTAAAATTACTTTGTTTATTGCCTTTTATCCCTTCCCCTTCCTAACTAAGCTAACTCAAGTGAATGCTTTATGAGGGAAGAAATATAACCCGCTTTTTTCACCATAGTACCTCTGGCACCTAGAACAGTATCTAGCATATAATAAAACCTTATTGACTCCATACTTTTTGATTAAATGATTGAATGAATGTTCTATGAATCCGCTCATCTTTAATTTGATCTCCTGAACTGCCTTCCTTAGTAACAGCTCTGCTCAAAACCTACCTCTTAAGTCAAACAAATCTCCCAGTGATGATGTAATCGTTAATACTCATGCATTCACATAATTGTTCTGAATGAGAAGGCAGAGGTAGTAGGTGTTAGTTTAATCATGGAGAGAGAATTACTTTAGGCAAACTTATGAATTTAAATTTCTCAATTTAAAGATCCAATAACCAGAGACTGAGCAGCTATGACTTTATCGGGCTCAGTCAAATTAATTAGTCTTTTTCTTTGACTTCTGGCATTATATAAAGAAAAATTCTTTTGGCCAGGCTATTACCTGTAAAGTAATCAGATCTGGTAGAAATCATTTGACCAAACAATTTTTGTATAAATAGAGTTTTTTGCTCTTCGTGGTTGTGGTCTGGTGGTGGTGATCAGCCATGGTTGCGGTATGGCTGAAAGGAGAAGAAAGGAGGGAAGGCAAATGGGAATTATGTTGTGGAGTGAATGTGACACTTGCCATCCTCACTTATGGGTAAAAGTCTCTACATCTCCGAGGGAGATGCTCTTTTCTGGGAAATCATTTTAGTTCCACACATACGTGATGAACACTTGCTACATGTTCAGTTACAGAGAATTAAGGATGAATAATTTTCAGCTCTTTCTGTAAGTAGCTAACAATAAAGGAAGGAAATTAGTGGGAGAATGCAGTTCTGAGTTGGATAGGAAAGAAATTTTGAATTAGGTGAGAGTATGGATTTATGTAATTATGATATGGGATTGGGCATTTATTACTGAAGTGAGATTTTTCTTGGTAGTAAAAGTGCCTAAAGAACTTTTTATGATCTAAGAATGAGAAAAAAAAAATCTGTGTGGCTTTCCTGAGACTTCATCAAGAGGATAAGATAGAGTCTACACCTCCAGTCAAAGAGAAAAGATGTCTTTTGTTTGTCTGTTGCTAAATTTTTACTTTCACCACGATGAATTCAGCTCATTTTAAGTGCAGGTTACAGTGAGATAATGCGCACGAGAAAAGTAGGAGTAAGTGACCAAGTGATCCCAGAGAGATATAGAGATTAGGAAGGTAGAAGGAAGTCCTTTTATTTTATGAAATAAAGATGAGCAATTGAAACTTTGGTTAAAGCAAGAAATCACTAAAAAGGAGTAAATACTTATTCTAAAAATTCTAGCTTTTTTTTAAATGTAAATACACGTTTATACCCATATCTTCTCATGGAGCTCCACAGCCTTTTCTTTAAGTATACATCTGCTAATTGGAGTTTTTGTGATATTTTTATAGAATACATAAAATTACATTATGTATTTACATTAAATACATAAGTTATCATTTGTAATTTCTGTTTTAATTTTTTTGAATGGAGCAAGAACTTAAATACCTTCTTAAGGCATACTGAGTGAAGACTTTTTCTACTTTTTAAAAAAAATTTTTTCTCCGTCCTTTGTAGTTTCACACTCTTATTTAACTGTAAGGTTGTAATGCATCTTTGTCAAGTATTTCCAAAGCATTCAAATTAAATTCCATAGAAAAAGCCTTTCTGACTATATGCTATTTTACTTCATCAATTTACATAATAATTGCATTATGTACTTACAAAAGTTAAGTACAACCAGCATAAAAAGGCCAGAAACAACACAAAGCACTTTAAGCAAACCTATAAACCTAAATGGCAGAACTGTTGGAGCACAAGAGGTTATTAAACAGAAGTGTTTCAAATGCCACGAGAGGGAATTAATCAGTATGTTTTAGAGCAGGATGGGAATTATTGGCTAAGGCAGTGGGTTTGTAAATTGGAAATCAATTAAAAGAGCTTTTATTCTAGCTCCTGATGGCTGTCCAATTCCAGGTGACCCTTGACATCCCAGCTGCACTTCCTGCAATGGAGCTCAGAAAAATAACCCAAACTCTTTAAAACACATTCCCTCCCTCGTTTATGCTGACTCAAGTAGTATCTGTCAAATAGATCCTTAAGAAACACTGGCAAGTCCTAGACTGGGTCCAATAGTTAGATTAGCATATTTGTTCTTCAAAGCTTTGGTCAAACTCTAGTACGGCTTTTCAATTCCAAATAATTTAAGATCAATATTGTTTTTTTATTTATGTCTGAATATTCATTCCAATATGTAAAGGATGACTTCATGTTTGATATAGTAATCAATACTGATAGAATATCTAGTTTGGAAAGGTAGGGAGTGCCTGGGTGGCTCAGTTGAGCTTCCTAGACTTTGGCTCAAGTCGTGAACTCACAGTACGTGGGTTCAAGCCCCTCATTGGGTTCTTCACTGACAGCAAGAGCCTGCTTCAGATCCTCTGCCCCTCTCTCTCTCTCTCTGCTCCTCCCCTGTTCTCTCTCCCAAAAATAAATGAACATTTTTTAAAAATTTTTGAAAAGAATAAAAGGTAGGTTTTTTCTTTCTTCAGACCAAGCATCAGAATAATTTCTCAGTTAAATTGTTTAAATAATTTTAAGTTTATTTATGTATTTTAAGAGAGAAAGAGTACATGCAAGCAGGGGAGGGGCAGAGAGACAGGAAAGAGAATCCCAAGCAAGTTCTGTGCCATCAGTACAGACCCCAGCATGGAGCTTGAACCCTCGAACTGTGAGATCATGACCTGCACTGAAATCAAGAGTTGGATGCTTAACCCACTGAGCCACCCAGATGCCCCTAAATAATTTTGATGATCAATCTAACAAATGCTTTAAGAAAAAAAATTTTTGCAGTTAAATTGAGTATGTATTGTTTCCTCCAACAGGTTCTCAATTCCAAAATCGGTATTTTGGGATTTCATAAATTGATTGTGTTCTTTTGGTGTACAGCTTCAATTTTTTTTTTCATTTATTGCTTGCACTCATTCGTTGATCCTCTGGAAGTCTTTATTCTATGCCTGAATCCAAAAGATATTTCTCAATATGTATATAACCTTTGTTTTTCCAGAAAGAATTGTTTCTGTTGTATTATTTTTATCCAAAATAATTAAAGTGAAGCCCACGTAAATGATCAACTAATAACACTGAAATAAATCACCTTTACTTTTATGATCCCCCAAAGAATACGTGCATCCTTTAATATCCCAAAGAATAGAATCTGCTTCATTGTAACAAGTTGTTGGCTCTCATCCAACTGTCCAAAAAATGCATTTCCTTTCTTCTCAGCAGTTTAGTGTATGGAGTTAAATTTGGGCGTCTCCCAAGGCCCTGTGCTTGTCTTATGAGTTTTTCTCATTTCTGAAATAAACAAGTCTCATGTTAAAGTATCCACAAATATATTCCTTTACTGAGTAATTAAGATTGAAATAATTTGAATTGGCTTTGTTTGAATGAATAACAGGATAGATACTTGTATTTATCTACTAATTTAATGGTGTCTATCAAAAAAAAAGTGTATAGGCAGATTTGGCATTATCCAATACTCTTTCTGGATTTTCTGTAGTATCATCCCACAATGATTTCTCAAATCTCCTGATTGAAAAAGTGTGCTAAAAATATAAATACATGCTTTAAAAATAATTAAAAATTCCAAAAACGCTATTTTCAAATGAGCATGTATACTTTATGAGCAAATGTGACCAATTTTAGCTACTTCCTCACTTACGTTACATAAATTTTTTCACTGATTTGTATGCCCTCAGACTTTGTAGTGACCTTAGAGAAACTTAATCCAAACTCTCCCCATCAGTGCAAGAATCCCTTTCCAATTAAGCGTTCACCTTTGGTTGAAACTACCAGAAGTCGAAATACTAGTTATCTGTAAAGCCATTCTAAACCATACTGCTTAATTTCAAACAAGACATTTTTTTTTCATGGTTGAAACAAAGCTACATGTCTTGATGATTATATTCTACTGGAATCAGTTTTGTTTTTTGGAGTTACAGAGAAATAAATCTATTTCTTCTTACAGCTAGAACAAGTTCAGACTTAAGGCATGTTCTCATCAGTATTTTCTTGCCCATGAATGTTCCAATTGTTCCTTCAACCATCTTTTATCTGACATAGTTTACAGAGTCAACACATTCTGACACTTCCACAGCTCAATTCTAGTTTCTTTTTTTAAAGTTTATTTTATTTATATTGAGAGAGAGACAGAGAGTGAATGGGGAAGGGGCAAAGAGATGGGGAGAGAGAGAGAGAGAGAGAGAGAGAGAATCCCAAGCAGGCTCCATGCCATCAGCACAGAGCCTGATGTGGTGCTCGAACTGACCACATGAAATCATGACCTGAGTGGAAGTTGATTTGTATGCTCAACCGACTGAGCTTCCCAGGTGCCCCTCAATTCTAGTTTTGGTATGAAATTTGATAAACTATAATGAAAAGATTTAATAAAATATAGTAATTAGAATAATCCTAGCATAATGCAATGACTATTTCTACCAGGATGATATCTTGGTATCTGGATGAAATGCTAATTGCATGTTTTAATTTTTATGCTGTCTTATATAATATGGCAATTCTTCCATAGGTTTCTGTGTGTTACTTATTCTGAATAAAAGACAATACAGAAAAGATAATTCTTTGTTGCTTAACATGCTATGGATAGTTTTACAGTCTTGAAGTAGTTTTCCAGATTTCATAACATCGCATTCAGAATAGCTGTCAGAGTCAGTAATCTCCCTGATATCTTGAAAAAAAAGTTACTTTTCTTATGAGTATTTGCAGAGAAGTGTGGAAGTATAACACTCTCGTATCGGTAATTTTAATTGGGTGGCCTATTTTAATATTTTATAAGCTGTAATAATGTGATATTTGAGATACTGGTGAAATTTGAATAGACTGGATATGAACTCTCATGTCTTTCCGTAGCTCCTTTCCATATATACTCTTGTCCATTTTATTTTATTTTTTAAAGTTTACTTATTTATTTTGAGAGACAGAGAGAACATGAGCAGGGCAGAGGCAGAGAGAGAGGGAGAGAGAGAGAATCCCAAGCAAGCTCTGCACTGTCAGCAGGGAGCCCTATGTGGAGCTCAGACTCATGAACTGTGAGGTCATGAGCTGAGCCTAAACCAAAAGTTGGATGCTTAAATGACTGAGCCACCCAGATGCCCCATGTACTCTTGTCTATTTTCAATGGAGGCCACTTTTTCTCATTTCTACAGTTGTCACCAGTTGATGCTCTGTCAGGATTTAAAAACAAAGTGAAAATAATGTCTTCAGTTTGGTTGCAGAAGCAATGTGTGAATCTTATTACTTATTCTATGAAGAAAATCAATTAATATATGACATTAGAATATTTGTAATAGGGGCACCTGGGTGGCTTAGTGGGTTAAGCGTCCAACTTCGGCTCAGGTCATGCTCCCATGGTTTGTGAGTTCCAGCCCACATCGGGCTGTGTGCTGACAGCTCAAAGCCTGGAGCCTGTTTCAGATTCTGTGCCCCTGCCTTACCCTTCCCCTGCTCATGCTCCATCTCTCTCTCTCTCTCAAAAATAAATAAACATTTAAAAATTAAAAAAAAAACAATGTTTGTAATAAAAAGAGAAAGATATTAGTACCAGAAGATAGTGTATCGTAACATTCTGGTGTCATTTACGACATAACTCTAATGATGAGCTATCATAATCATGTATTTTGTTTGTTCATTCATTGAGCACATTTACTGATCATTTATTAGCACTTGCTAAGCTTCAGAAATACAACAGAGATCATGCCTTTGCAAGTTGTTCTGGGTGAAATGCTGTCATGTAGTGAACTGTCCTCCAATTTAATTATCTAATACCTGAATCTCTCTTAAAATGATCATTTGCCTCTAAAAATTTTATCAAATAAAAACTATACAGCTGACATTCTTATGACAGGGTGCTCATTATCTGCTTTTCTCAGATGCTGGGAAACATATTGCTTTTTTTTGTTTTAATTTTTTTATGTTTATTCATTTTTGAGAGATAGAGTGAGAGACAGAGTATGAGGGTGGGTGGGGCAGGGGCAGAGGGAAACACAGAATCCAAAGCAGGTTTCAGGCTCTGAGCTGTCAGCACAGAGCCCCACGTGGGGCTCGAACCTACGAACCATGAGATCATGACTTGAGCCAAAGTCAGACGCTTAACCAACTGAGCATCCCTAGGAAACAAATTTCTTATGTCTCTGTTTTTTTCATTTTTGAAATTAAGAGTTTGGACTAAGTGAGCTATGTGTTTGTTTTGCAATTTCAACTTCAGTTATTCTCTGTGGCCCACCTTCTTTGCAGAAACTCTACAGAGATAATTACATTCATCTCTGTTTACTGAGGCTACACCATGAATTGACTTCCTGGCTTTGGGAAAGTACTTAACCTAAGACCCAGATTTGTCTTTTGTGTGGGGATATATTAACACCTAGCTAGTATGGTTGACCCAAAGAATGGGATGAACAAGTAACGTGCTTTGTACAGTTCCAGCATTAAGGGCTTAGCCAGGGGACATGGTGCAGTTGCCCACATTGGTTTGTCAGGTAGTCCAGTCCAGTATCCTCGTACCTCCTTAAAAGCCCAGTTCCTTGGGAATGTCAGGACTGCAAAAGGACAGTGAAACTTCAAGGTGCCACCAGCCACTGAATTCAGGGGTCAGTGTCCCAAAATCTCAGTGCCAGCTTGTAATAACTTGCTGTAGATTTGGCATTTATTACAAGATAGTAAGACTTTTCAGCTGCCGGAGCTCTGCTTGGTTCAGTTAGGACGCAGGGGAGATTTAATGATAAGGTATCTTTGCTTTTCTTAGGAGGCAGGAGGAAAATGGAGGATGAGTTGTCATTGGTAAAGGACTAGTCTTCACTCACATAGACCTGGAAAGGGGTACATTTGGTTGTTTTTCTGATGTGGTGTCCTTGTCTTTGTTTTATGTTCAGACATGATTCCAAGTGGTCGTGTGTTCTTTGTTTCTACTACACACATGGAATGTTATCTTGTTATTGTTGGCAATTTGTAAATTTTTTAAATGCTCAGTTATACCATTATAGCTTAGCTCTTGGCTACCAGTTTTCAAAAACACATTCCTTTTTATTCCTCATTTTTTTCTTAGCTTTAACTTTTAAACTTATTCCAATGTCTTTCATTTTCCTTCCAACATTTTCCATTGATTTCTCTGCAGCAATGAAACAATTATAGATAATATGTCTTGCCTGTAGTGGGTTCTTAATATCTTATATTTTATTGACAACAACAAAAATGAATGAAGGTGTGTTGTTCTTAATATATGGTTTATAAGCTGCTCTATTTTATTTTCCTATAGGGAAATTCCTGGTTGGATATCTTGGTTAAATGTTTTCTCTTTTTCTATATCTATTATCTAGCCTCTTTCTTTTTTCTCTGTAGCTGGAGTTCTCAAGCCAGGATCGCTCCTTTGCTTGTCTTTAAAGTATAATAACATTTTATTTCATTGTGTTCAATAGGTCCATTTTCTGATTTTTAAACTTCACTTAAACTATATACTCAAGCAAAAAGAGACACATCCGGAGTTGACATAATGTCTTGATTAAAGATCACCAGTTTTCATTTTTTCCGATATGAAAAACATAAATTTATGAATGTGCACAGAAGTGGGTTTTCAAGTCAGCTTAATCTAGGCTACATTCTCCAGTGTGCTTAATTATTCTTATAATTTAGGTAATTTAGTTTTAAATGTGCTTTTGATTAAATGATTCCATCAGCAAATATTCTTGGCGCTAAATGAGAATTTAAACAAATTCACTATCTTAGTCAACTAAAGGAGTATTAGAGTCAAGAACTGAAATATCAGATACGAACATTGATTAGGTCAAAATAATGTATCATCTAATCTTGTCTATCAGGAAACAATCTTAAACATAGCCAGCTGATAAAATAAGTTCAATTATATAACTTTACTAGAATAGAATATAAAAACTGGAAACAGATTCTGGTTTGCTAATTACAACATACTTCTTTTCTACATAATGTCAGATACCATGGAAACTACTGGGAAATGTTTTTCAAGTTCATCTATAACAATCACTACTGTAAATATGTGCCTTACTCATCTGGAGTTTACATTGTAGGAAGCTTAATGTCCACATATATTTTCTTCTAATATCAATGCAAAATTGTTTTCTAAAAACAAAACAAAACACAACTTCTAAAGTATAGGAAAGTCTTCTCTATAACCTAAACATTTAGGTAGTATACTGTTTTGTACAATCTGGTGATGAGTTTTGTAGTGTTTATAAGCTATATATATTGCTGGATTGAAGCATAGAACAGGTGGGCAGTTTCCTGGGAACACTAATTCCAAGGGGCAGTAAAATATTCATGAATATGTAAAGACGAAAGTGAAAAATTATTTACTAGGACTTCACTGAAGGAAAATGTTTTATACACTGGACAGGAAGACTCGTGGGGTAAGGTATTAGGCAATCAGTTACAGATGGTTGCTATACAGCATTCTAAGGAGGCTAAATCCAGTTATTAATTACAGACATTTTGTTTTATTATTGGCAAATGCCAGCTGAAGCAACGTAACTAGCAGTTACCGTCTGCCTTTCCTGCAAGTAAATCTAAACTTCTTTCCCAAGTAAGTGTTAACTATTTAAATAATATTATTTAGAAGAGGAACCAGATTAGTGATATTTCTTATGAGTAATTTTCTTACAATTTGTAGGTTTAAAGGATAAAATGAAGCCTAATTTCTTATAGCTGAGAATATGTCCTGAGGCCATTGAACTTATAGTATGTACATGATCATAGATATGAGGTTTATATTTTTTTCCATTAACATTCCATAGCTATTACTTGAGGCCACAGGAAAGTTGTTTTTCCTAATTTCCTGTTGTTTGTTGAATAGACTTATTTTTTAGAGCAGTTTTAGATTCACAGCAAAGTAAAACAGAAAGCACAGAGAGTCCTCCCCTGCTCCCACCATGCCCAGTCTTCCCCACTATCAACATTGCATGCAGAAAAGTTTGATGCCAGCCTAGAATCAATTCCTTTTACTGTTGAAAAACCTGATCACCAAAGTACGTCTAGAGAGGGTTATATTTTTGTCTGATCACTGACTCCTTTTGATAAAAAAACTTTATGTATTGGTTATTGCTTCTTTACTGATTGATGTATTATTATTTTCTGATATTGCATATGTATAATAACATGACATATGTAAAAATGGCATATATGTATAAATACATATTTTAATATATCACTTAATTTATTTATCTGTAATTAATATGTCCATGCCTTTACCCTTTTCCTCTAAGTTTTGAAATACTCCGAATTTACAGACTTAGTTTGTGTTGAATTTGATGTATGTGTGTGGATATGAGGTGTGAGTGTGTATGTGTGAATGCATGCATGTACATGCCTTTTCTATATCCCTATATACATTATTTTGGCGATTGGGTTTTTGCATCTGAAAACAGCAATGTGTTTTTTAAAACATGGTGTGCATCATGTTTTTAAAGAAAGATCCTGAGTCATTTTTATGCAGTGAACTTTGAGAACCAATCCTTTTTGATTTTTAATATTATATAAATAGAATTAGAGTGTGTGAATTTGTCTGAAATTGCTTCTTTCTCAACATTTTTTGTGAGATGAATCCATGTTGTTTTATGTAGCCTGAGTTCATTTATTTCAATGCTGCATTATTCCAGTAAGCAAACACAGCACTATACATTTTTCAAGTGCAGTCATGATTAATATTTGTGTTGTTTCTATCTTGTTTTCTCTCATACAGTGATGTTTTGCATATTCTTTGATTTTACTCTGTGTGCATATAGAGTAATTTCTCTAAGATATATATACCTAGAAATGAAATTATTGGTTGCTAAGGTATGTAACTTTTTTTAGCTTTACTAGATAATCCCCAACTTTTCAAAAATGGTTATATAAATTTATAGTGCGATTGCACTAATAATGCTTATTATTAAACAATCTTCCTACCCTGGGTGTCAAACTTCAGTTTTTCCTAGTCTTTGTCAGACTTCACAGTTTTTCCTCATCTTTATCTAGGTGTTCAGTAGTATTCATTTATAATTTTAAAGTGATTTTTCCTGACTGTTCATGAGATTAAATGTGACTCCATACATTTATTGGCTCTTTGGAATCTCCTTTTGTGAAGATTCTGTTTCAATCTTTTGTCAATTTTTTCATTGAGTGGTCTGTCTTTTCTTCAAAATAATAATCGTTTTTATAGGGTTCCACTCATGTTAGTAATGTGTGTGCCCTCTCCCCTTTCCTTTGTCAATTTTACTAGTGGTTTATCAATTTTCTTGATTTTTTCAGCTTTTGGTTTCTTTGGTGGTCTGCATTGTTTTCTGTTTTCTGTTTCATTGATTTTTGGTCTTATTTTTATTTTTTCCTTCTGCTTGCTTTGGATTTATTTTGCTGCATGACATTGGAATTTAGCTTATCGATGTGAGAACTTTCTGTGCTCAAGACATTTGTAGTCTATTTGAATCTGTCCTTCCTGTGGGGCCACCCTGTGACTAATCTGGGATCTGGGTAGTCGTCTATTTATTAACTCAGTTCTCAAAGTCTTTCTGAAGATACTTAAAATCAATCACATCTATGCATGTTAAGGGCAGAGGTAAACCCAGGGATTTGTATGCTACTTTCAAGGCTAATTTTCCCAAGTTCTCCATCTTTTCAGTCTCACTGATATTTTCCACTTCCTTGTGGCTCCCCCTTTTGTTCTTCCTGCTGGAAATTGGGGGCTCTGCTTGTTTTTTCTGCTGTGCACTGCCTGTGACTATGGCTGTATTCAGGCCTAAGTAGTGTGAAGATATAAGAAAAAAAGCTAAACTCACACTAGTTTGGTGGCACCACAAATTTTGGTTTATTCCCCAATCTGCTTGTTATTGACTTTGCAGAGTCCTCAAGTAGCTGCTCTATGCATCTGGTGCAGGTGTTACTGCTGGATTTCATGGTCTTGAATTTAATCACAATAAGTTAAGTAAAAGACCTTGGTCTGAATATTACTGATTTTTAAAAATTTGTTGAGACTTGCTTTAGAACTGGAATATAATCAATTTTTGTGAAAGGTCCATGTAAGATGGTAAATACTTGTGGCAATATTCTTTGCATTTAAAATAAATCAAGATTTTTATTTGTGTAGTTCAACTATGCTGCATGTCACTGGATCTAGTAAATATTAAAGAAATGTATTGATATCTCATTTTTCAAGTGCAACTTTCTTATAAGAAAATATTTTTTTAATGTTTATTCATTTTTGAGAGACAGAGACAGAGAATGAGCAGAGGAGGGTTAGAGAGAGACAGAGACACAGAATCTGAAGGAGGCTCAAGGCTCTGAGGTGTCAGCACAGAGGCAATGTGGGGCTCAAACCCACTAACCTTGAGAGCATGACCTGAACTGAAGTCAGATGCTTAACCAACTGAACCGCCCAGGTGCCCCTCAAGTGCAATTTTCAAATTGCCTATGGATTCTAGCAAATGTAGATAGTTGAGTAGTATATTGTTTGGATAAATGAATTTTCACTAAGTTCCTGAAACAAATTTAAAGTTATTTGCAAGTTCTTCTTACTAAGGAAAACTTTCCTGGTTTTAATAAAGGTATGTTAATGAAGAATATAGAACACTAAAGTCATGTTAATGTAAGTTGAGCATTTATAGATAAGTTCACTTCTCATGTTTATTATGTTTTAGGGTATATTTTAGCTCTATTTCTTTTCCATAGATTTATTACCCTTTTAGATTTATTTTCATCACTGATATATTTACATTTAAGTCCATTTTATTTTTGTTTTTTGGGCTTCCTACTTTTGTGCCATTTTACCTTTTTTGTATATTTTGTGTATTTCCCACTTTTTTCCTACTCATTGGATCCTTGGTTATTGTTGAGTGAAGTGATATCTCAACTTCTTCTTACATCTTACATTTGCTCTAGAGTCTTAGTTTGTAAATTTCTAAGGTCAGTCCTGCTCCATATTGGCCATTGGGAAAATAATATATATATATATATTTTCCCCCCCCCTCAGGCTTAATTTATTTAATCACCAGCTAGAATTAAGATCACATGGCTCCTGAGTATAGAAGTGATGTCTAACATTGCATATTTCTGATTCTTTTGAATTTAGTTCATGTTTTTTGAGCCCAAACGTCTCATTTTGCTAACTGTTGAATGGCATGCTGTAGCTTGAGTTTGAATTGAAAACTGACATGAGTGGTTATTAAATAGTCCAACAGAATAGTCAAAACGAACATCTGAAACAAATTTACATTAGAACTGTGTAGGTTTCATTCTTAGATGACACATCCATATCCACGGAGATCATTCTATTATTTTCATCTCTGCAGTCAGCAAGTCTCCAGGGATTTTTTTTTTTTTTTGTATCTTTGGCAGCTGTTGAGTACATACTATGCCCACTATGCCTCTTATTTAAAGGATTCCTGTCTCCTTCCAATGTTAGCAATTCAGATGTTACATGTGGCTTGGAATAACTTCTAAATCAATGGTTTTTATATGGAATGTCCATTAAGCACAAAATCTTGGGTTAGCACTCAAAAAAGAGGTTTTTACCCACATAATTCAATTTGTGAACACTATCTAATTTGAGATTGAGAATTTAATACCTAGAATTTAATTTTTAAAAAGATACTGTAATTTTTGTTCCCATACTGCAAAACACATTAAAAGGAGTGCAAGTCATAACAGTAACATTTCTTAAAACCCCTTTTCACTTTTCTCTAACCCTTTCACATCCCCCAATCTTGATCTTTTTGTGCTAGAACCATAAAACGTTCTCTTACTTTTCCACTAGCTTTTCTTCTTTCTCAGCTTTTTCTTTTTTTATATCTATATTGACTTACATCATTGTTTCTAGAATCTTCTAGAATCCTAGAAGAGACTCTAGGAGTAGACACAACACAATAAGACAGAGGGAGCATAAACTGGGATGGCAGTTTTGGGGCAGGAGACTTTGAACATTTCTGCAATAAGATTCTCTCACATTTTATAGACTTCCACCTAGTTAGGACAGAGTGGATCATCTCCTAGTGCTGGTTTTCACTGTATTTCCAGAAGTCTCTTGCAGAATTCAGAGTTTTCTCCAGTTGACTCACATAAGCCCCATCTTCTTCCTCAGTCCTTGCTGCTGCTTCAGACTTGGGGTTTAGAAGTTCTCCTGCAATTCTACCCATTTATTTCCCAACTGAATTTAGAATTACTCTGCAGATGAGATAGTCTCATCTTTCCTGTGCTTGAAGGACTTTCTAAACATATTAGATTTGTTCATTATATTCTTGCTTATTTTTACAGGCATTTTCAAGCCTGTTTTCCTTCTTTGATTATGTCTCTGGGAATTTAGAAGAGTAAGGAGTTGACTGTGTGTCTCCAGTCTCTATATTTAAAACTTATCTGCAATAAAATTTTATATCACTCACTAAATTGCTGCATATATACTTTAATAGTGTTAACAAAATGCAAAAGCATGAACAATCTAAAAACATGTCTTGAAATTTATGGCAGTTTTCTCTTTCTTTATGGTTGTAAAGAGTTATTGATTCAAATAGATTTATGGAAATTGATTCATATGGAGACAAGCAGAAATTCATAGAGCAGATTGATAAAACAACATTTCCATTTTAATTGCCACCTAATAATAAACCTCTGCATCCAGTGCTTTGCTTCCCAGAGCCTTTAGAGTACCTGTGGCCTAACACAGGAGCACAGACCTGTTTTAGGACCTGAAAATCTGTCTTTGTGAGTAAAACCTGAAAGCATGAACTAACCATTATTAGAAATGGTCACAGCCAGTCTTCTGGTTGTATGTACATTGGAGCTATCTCTGAAAAACTTGTTTCATAGATACATATTCAACCATTAAATGATTGGAATATCTACTTTATAGAGGAAGAAGAGGGTGTTTAAATAATGTCGAACACTTGGATGACACATGGAAAAAAACTCACAAAATCTTTCAAAACTACTACATATGTTTGAAATAATGGAAAGGTAATATTTGAATAGTTGATCAAAATTCCCACCAAGTTTTAACTCCTACCAATGTAAATTATTTGACATCAAATAGATGTAGAAAAGCTGAGGGGTTCATAGAATTTAAAGATAATTGGCATTTGTTAAAAAAAAAAGATAAATCTTGCTTTGGGGGTCACTATTGTCAGGAGCAAGAATTCCTGTCCTCTCAAAGGTCCTTTCAGCTGACTGAGATTCAAATTGACATGAGACAGATTAACAGGAGAAAATAAAATTTAATAGCATACGTACGAGAAATCCACACGGACATGGAAATTCCAAAGACAGTCAGGCAAAATGAGGTACATATGTCATTTGAACCAAGAAGCAGGGACTAGGGGTCTAGGACTTCAGAGGAAAGGAATGCACTTCACAGGGTGATAAGATGAGCAGATGTTTGGTAATTAGATGTTTGCCCTGCCATAGAGATGGGTCACTCAGATAAAATTTATCTTCCCTAATAACCCTTTTCCTGGAAATACCCCCAATTTAGATTCTTCTTGTTAAGCCAGGGTCAAAAGTTTCTCTTAAGCCTGCAGGGTCTTGATTGCCTTCAGCACAAATGATTCACATGCCAAAGTGGCACAATTCTGGGGAAAACCTTTCCTGAACCCCCCTTCACTCTTTTAAAGCACAACTTTATGGAGTATCATATTCCAAAGAAATATATGATGTTACTGCTTCTGCCAATTAGAAAATAACATAAGTACTTACTGAAGTCTCAAGAAAAAGCAGAAATAAAGGGACAGGGGGAGAGGTTGGTGACCTGTGTTTTTAACACAGTCTTTGGCAAACCATCTTAAAAACGTATTAAGGCATGTCAAGTTCTCATGTCCTGTCAATTTGCCTAATATTCTCCTTTGTACTCCTCAAGACTTCAGCTTTTTCTCTATTTTCCCTTTCTTCTTTCTTCTGGACCTAGTCTTTTTTTTCAATAGAAAAAGATCAAAATGCCTGTGAACACCCCAGCCTGGACCTGTGCAGTCCAAATTTATAATTGAATAGCATCACTTTGTCACTCAATACTGTTTCAGCTTTTTATTTTCACAGACATGCATTTAAATTGTAGCTTTGCTACTGGAATATGGGAATAATAATACTTTCCTAATAGCTTCAAGAATAAATGCAATACTCAGTTCAGTGACTGAAACAAAATTTGTGATTAGAAAACAAAAGCTAATATTTGTCAAATAGATAAATGTGATACCTTTTTTATAAAAATGAATTTATAGAAAAATCTGTATCTAAATTTAAGTTTCAAAAATTACTGGGGCGTCTGGGAGGCTCAGTCGGTTAAGGGTTAGACTTCGGCTCAGGTTATGATCTCACGGTTTGTGAGCTTGAGCCCTGAATGGGGGGCTCTGTGCTGACAGCTCAGAGCCTGGAACCTGCTTCAGATTCTGTCTCCCTCTCTCTCTCTGCCCCTCCTCCCACTCACGCTCTGTCTCTGTCTCTCTCAAAAATAAATAAATATTAGATTTAAAAAAATAACTGAATAAACGAAGGCAAGTTAATATTTAAAATAGCTTTTTTGAATATTCTTCATTAAGCAAGTATTTTTTTGAGCAAATAATTATTTTACATGATCCCAATTTGGTCAAGACACTTGGTGGTGTTGTATAAGTGACTAAGGGTTCTTTTTCAGAAATAAAATTAGAACCTTGAAATTTACAAGTGGTCATGATCTCATGAAATCTTCGAAAGAAAGAAAGAAAGAAAGAAAGAAAGAAAAAGAAAGAAAGAAGGACATTTAATATGTGGACCAAGTCTTAATTACTTGAAAACCCACAACACACACAGGATATTTGATTCTAAATCTAATACTTTTCTCCTGTGCTATTGGACCAAATCTGTGTTTTCCAAATGTGGCTTATTATCAAATCACCTGAAACCCCTTGGAACAAATTTGATTTTTGTGCCATGTCCCAGGTCTGCTGAAGCAGAATCTACAATAGAAAAGGTCTGGGAGAAAGTACCACACATCCCTAGCAATTGCAATGAGCAAATTTTGGGAAACACTGGGCTAGATAACTTCAAAGTCCCCTTCTAGCTACTGATTTCTGTCTATTTAAGGAAGGAAATGTTAATTTTAATGCCTCACATTTGATTAAACTGAGTTAAATTTTATGGCAATTAGATAATCAAACTCTTTGCAAATTAGAAAAAAATCTATGTTATAACAGGAATAGAAGCAAAATTCTCAATTTAGTTATGACTCTGATCACACATTTTGGTACAGCAATCAAAAGGGAAAAAATGGTGATTTTTGTTTTGCCTTTGAAGCTGATCCATATGTCCTTGGAAATTTGATTACAAATATGGTTAAGCTGTCTGTGGTAATCAGCTTTTGAATACTTTTCTCCTAAAATATGGAAAGTGAGATATGCGTGGGACAATAAAGCTGTAGAAAGCAAGATGGAGTCACTCATGCCAAGCCACAGCCTGTGTCAAGTAATGACACAAGCAGTTAAGGGTACTGCAACTACACCAGATATCCCTGGAACCAGGGATGAACACTTAAAAAAGGCAGCTGCCACGGAAAGTTCTGTCTGATTGCTCTCTCCGAACACAACTGAGCACCTTCACTGCTGGAACATAACAAGCAGTAAGTGCTGAGAGCTGAGGGGACTGGATCAAGGCCTTATCTCAACTGCGCATCCACAGACTGACTTTCCCTTTGGTTTGTTAATGTCCCACCCGCTGTGTGATCTTGTTTGTTGTGTGACTTGTCTTGTGTTCTGCGTTGTGTGTCATGTAAGAAGCCAAGGTAATCATGTGGTGAAACGTCACTGAGTTTGGAATCCTGAACCTGCTTTATAATGATGTTAACCTTGCTTTATGACTGAATAAAGCTGACGCTGTACAAAGACACAACTTGTGTGTGCCTTCATAGCATGCTCATGACAGTTGTATTATTTACAGTATTGTTTCCATTGAAATTTCCTTGATTTGTTCATCACATCCCAATCTATCAAAATCATATTAGGTTGCTAGTAGAATTAATTGCATTAAATTCTAAGCACGAGCGGTTTTGGTGTTTTACTAGCTTATATCTTAAAATATAATGCATTTTCAACTATTAATATAAGTGGTCAACCATATGTGAAATTTAATGGATATGGCTCCTATATATCCACTAGCTAATTACAAGAAACTCTTTTAGTTTAAAAACTACACACATTATATCCACCCTTCTCAACCAATACAGATCCTCAATATGTTCACAGACTTTTCACCAAGTCTTCTTGTTTAATTTTATTGGTAATAGTCATTGACACTTACTTGACAATCCTAGGAAAATACACATAATTAAATAGCTGAATTCAAAATAAAAGTAAAAATTACCTTAGAACTCACATTTAACTGAGTAGTGCTGAATCATTATAATCATCAAAATTTACTGATGATAAAGATGCTTTTTCCTCTTTTGCTAGTGAAGTACAATAATTGGAATTCTCATCCTCAGAACTGAAATTGCTGTCCTCCATCACTTAATTGCCAGGACCACAAACAAAAGTGGAGGAAGAAAAATTCTCCCTCTACACTTCAAGGTCTTCCAGCTGTACTAAAAATTAAATTTACATAAGACAGGTTAACAGGAGAGAAAACCGAAGTTTTATTATGTGCATATGGAGGCCCAGTATTGAATTGAGACCTAAAGAAATGACCAAAGCTGACAGTATTTATACATTTTATACAAAGAGACAATAAATATGTGAGGAATTGACAGGATAAAGAAAATGGGCATTTGGGAGCTTTCAGTAAGGAATTTAAAGCAGAATTCCGGCTGAGGTAATAGATTAGGGAAAAAAAAGGTTTATTTCTACAGCTTTCTCGGCTTTAAAGTTCTATCTCTGGTAATAAGGATAGTGAGGGTATTGGCCATAAGAGAGATTTGTTTGCTGCTTTTAGTTGAAGAGAGAAGGGACTGGGTGTCCTTGCACTGCTGTATATAATCAATATACATATGCATATAATCAATATGCCAAAGTGGCATATTTTGGGACAGCCTGGTCTTGGGCCCTTCAAAGTCTTCTACAAAACTGTTATACTGTATGTTCCAGAAAATTCTTGCTTACTAAAATAAGACTGCAAACCAGTAAATAAGGTTATCCCTAGCTTCAGGAACTTCCCCCAAATCCATTTATCCAAACAATAGATTGCTCAGCTAGGCCCCTTCTCAGCCTAATAACTTGATGATCTGATTCAGTCACTTTCTTTTCAGGACAACTGGGCGAAACTGCTCCCTTATCAAATAATGCTTTACTGACCTAAAGTGGCTCAAACATCCCCAACCTGATATTTCCACCAATCCTAAAGTATTATATCAAGAACTTAACCCGATAGGAAGCAGATTCCTGCATTGAAAGATCCACTTTAGGCCATTGCAACTCAGACCTTAGAAGTCTTCTGAGACACTCCTAAGATTCAAAGAGGTATTCTCCCTTACTGCAGTAAGAAACTAAATCTTGCTTGATGGACAGGTGTTGTAAACTTTTCCTTTCCTTTCCTTTCCTTTCCTTTCCTTTCCTTTCCTTCCTTCTTTCCTTCCTTCTTTCCTTCCTTCCTTCCTTCCTTCCTTCCTTTCTTCCTTTCTTATAGTCTTTTAGGGAATCAGCAGTTGATGGTCTTTTGTTTTTTATTTAATAACATAAACATATTCTACACAGACTGTGTATATGATTTGTCACATTACTGAAAAAGTGTATTACATTTTTTAAAATTTGTTTTGGTTGTTTAAGATGACATACAAACCTATTAGGTTTATAAATTTATGGTGCATTCTTTTTTAAATGATGAAATAGTCATTTGTTCATTAATATTAAATATATTAACTAATCAAAGAAAGAAACTTTTTTATTATATCAATAAATGCATAAAACTGTGATAAATCTCAAATACAATCTATCTTTCTTTAAATACTTCTGTTTATATACATACAGGTCAAAATAATAGTTAACATGTTGATTAATGTTTTAAAAGAGCAAAAAAGCCCAAAATCTACAAAAATTTCTATGGTTTTGAGTTCTAAATAAAATGTGTTTTCCTTTTTGATGATTGTACATTTGTACTTTTCTAATTGTTTTAAGGGTTTCTTTTTTTGTTATCTTTAAAGCTGAAGATAGAGGATGATCTCAGTTCTATAAACTCTATTCTATAGATCTCTATTCTAACTGTAAGATTTTTATTTTTAATTTTCTTCTTTAGCATTTCGTATTTTATCATGATTTGCAATAAAAATATATACAGTTTTAGAAAATTATAAATATTTAAAATAGATACATTTTAAATGTATAATTAAACTTAAAATGATATTTTAATGAATAACTGAAATGTCATGAAACATGTAGAAAATTATTATTTTAATGTAATAAATAATAATATAGTTGCAATTTTTAATACAAGATGGATTTGTAAATATACATACATAATTATTTTTCAATGTGGTTTTCTCAATAATATGTTAATAAAAATATTTGCAATCTATAATAGAGGATTTAAAATGGATATAGATACTGAAACACGAAGTTAGTAATTTAGTCACAATAGAAATGGAATAACATTACTACAGGGGGAGTTTACTTAAAATCGTCCACAATAAATTATTTTACAGTGGAGATTAATGTATTAGAAATTGTTTCTGTTATGATAGGGCCAAATCCCTGTATAGTTATGAATAATGAGTTTCCATGATGATATATTTCATGTAGAAAAAGTGTCATTATCATCTTTTCATATATATTAAGAATAAGAATTACTTAGCATATTCATTCATTTAGCTAACACTATTGATTAACTCTCCTAGACACGTGGGAAATATCAGTCACAGATCCTGGACATTACGGAGGATGTGACACTGGAGGAAAAATGGACTCTTATTCAGTGTTTGCTATGTGCCAGGCACCATTCTAAATGTTTTCCACATATTAAGCCATTTATTCCTCATAACATAAAATAGATACTATTTTATTTTATTTATTTTATTTTATTATTTTATTATTTTTAAGTAGGCTTCATGCTTAGTGTGGACCTCAATAAGGGGCTTGAACTCACAACCTTGAGATCAAGACCTGAGCCGAGATCAAGAGTCAGATGTTTAACAGACTGAGCCACCCAGGCAGCCCCTCATCTTCCATATTTGAGAGATGAGGAAACTGAAGCTGAAGATCAGACAGTTTAAGGGAGTCCCTGACGTCATATAGCGAATGAATGTGAGCAGGATTCAAACAGTGAAAACAGGGTGCTTCAAAGATTGTGCTCTTAAATGTCACGCTTGGTTGCCTCATTTTTCATGGCAAATAAATGCTGGATAGTTGCTAAAGTTATTTTCCAAGTTAAATATTGGTATTAGCCTGAAATTATTTAAAGCCTACTTTATTCTTTCGGTTGCTTCACTACCATCTTGTATCAAAAGAAAATAAAAGTGCACATACATTTTTCCCTTGTGTCTTTTATAGAAGTTGAGAGCTTTATTGTACAGTATCATTGAAAGGACAGTTTTCACTGCTTTTATTTGCAAAGAATTTACATTTCAAAAAAGACCCAGATAATTGCATTTTTTTATATGCTACTGTGCATCCAATTCATTTTGTCTATAACTAAAATATAAAAGTGTAGCAGAGAATTGTCTCATGATTACTGACACACAATAGAATGAATTTTATCAATATTACAGGAAATATTTAATTGTATTACTTATTAGTATACTGGTATAAACTCCTAATTAAAAAGACCTAGGAGTAACTGTTAAGTATGTTTTGAAAATGATAAATCAAGAAAAAATACTCTTCCCCATATACACTTACATATTTATTAAGATACCTCAGATTACCTGAGTTGTGCAAATATTGTTCACTCATTGTACACCTATGGCTTACGCTGTGCCTAGGGTCATCCTGCGAAGGTGGAGTCCTGAAGGATATGCCAGATCCTTGTAATTCTCAACTTTGCTGGAAGGATTCCATAAACGAAATCAATTTGTTCATGTAACATGTACACTGGGAGTTGTAATTTCTTTGGAGAAGATAGCAGAGGAGCTTTGTTGTCCAGACAAAAGGAAGAGAGTCTAAAGTAACGGCAGCAGTTTTTGCAGCTACCATAGCAGCCATGGCTGGTGAATGGTTTTGACACCTGAAGAGCAAGTGGTGGAGGGTCCACTTCCCAACCTGCTGTGTAGTATCTTCTGGGAGGTCCACAGGATTCTCCTGGTACCTGGAGGGGAACCTTGGCATTATAAATGCATTCCTGGCTTGAACTGCATCTGGTCCTGCAGTTGTAGAGGTCTGATGTCATTTGTAACTGGTCTCTTAGTTATACTGGGAAAGGTTTTAGATTATTAATCCCTGCATTTGATGTCAAAGGGAGCGAAGCTCCCATTTTGTTAATCATTACATATTGGTCCATTTAACAAAGATGACTGTTTTTCTCCTGACTGCCAGATTAAGATTGCAAACGAGACCCCAGAAATCACACCAGCACATTTGTTAATGAATCCATATAGTAGGTTAATTCTATTTAAATGAATTTACCAACTAGAGGGGGAAACCTAATATGACAAATAAAAAAAAATGTGGTGACTAGATAAATGAAGAAAAATGTAGATATCTATAAAACAAAATTGAAGCAACAAACATACAGTATGCAGCTAGAAACGATTTTTGAATCTTATGATTTAAAATTGAAAAAGAATGGTGCCTGCTGGAAACTTGGCTGGGTAAAAGATACAGTTTTTAGAATACAGAGGAAAAAATACAAAGAAATGAATAACTGAAAAGCAAAGTGACTTGAAGGAGACTTATAATGGTTTATAGTTTCCTTTAATCGAAATGGATGACACTTCAGTTTAAGGGCCAAGTACAGATTTTTTTTTTTCAATATATGAAGTTTATTGTCAAATTGGTTTCCATACAACACCCAATGCTCATCCCAAAAGGTGCCCTCCTCAATGTCTATCACCCACCCTCCACTCCCTCCCACCACCCATCAACCCTCAGTTTGTTCTCAGCTTTTAACAGTCTCTTATGCTTTTGCTCTCTCCCACTCTAACCTCTTTTTTTTTTTTTTTCTTCCCCTCCCCAATGGGTTTCTGTTAAGTTTCTCAGGATCCACATAAGACTGAAACCATATGGTATCTGTCTTTCTCTGTATGGCTTATTTCACTTAGCATCCCACTCTCCAGTTCCATCCACGTTGCTACAAAAGGCCATATTTCATTCTTTCTCATTGCCACGTAGTTTTCCATTGTGTATATAAACCACAATTTCTTTATCCATTCATCAGCTGATGGACATTTAGGCTCTTTCCATAATTTGGCTATTGTTGAGAGTGCTGCTATAAACATTGGGGTACAAGTGCCCCTATGCATCACTACTCCTGTATCCCTTGGGTAAATTCCTAGCAGTGCTATTGCTGGGTCATAGGGTAGGCCTATTTTTAATTTTCTGAGGAACCTCCACACTGCTTTCCAGAGCGGCTGCACCAATTTGCATTCCCACAAGTACAGATTTTTAAGGCAGAACAGACTATATAGGAATATAGTGGTAGGTTGGCATTCAAAAATCTTAAGTGATTCAAGCAAGCACAGGAATCGAGAGTTGGAAAAAAAAACCAGATGATTTTTTTTTGTTTTGGTAGTGGTATAAGCATTATTGTTGAAGTATGAGGATTTCTCTGGGATGGTATAACATAGTTTGAGAGGCAAATATACCATACTGATGGTAGTCAGGGAATATTTTTAATGGAGCAAAGCTAAATCCTTCATGGAAAAATGGCATAGTAAGTAAAGTTGCGATGGTATTTTAGCCAGAGAGAAGGGCCTGTAAAATAGGCAAGAGTTCAAGAGAAAAGATGTGAGAAATTAAAAGGTGACCTAATGTTATTGGAGAAAATAGAAAGGGAGAAGATCAAGAGATGAACGTGGAGAACTAAGGAAGGTCCAAATCATGACTTTTTTAAAGGTAACATTTTAATACAACAACTTGTTTTCAAGATGGAAATTGCTTTGTAGAAACACAAGTGCTTAAACAAAACAGTGGCCCCCAGTGGATAGATAGATAAAATTTTCTTTGTATGCACATGCATCACTTCCCACCAACAGGTGGTATCAATTTCCCCTCCCTTTATTCTGAGAAAGCCTAGGGGCGCCTGGGTGGCTCAGTCCATTAAGCCTCCTAAGCCTCCGACTTGGGTTCAAGTCATGATCTCACTGTGAGTTGGAGCCCCAGGCCGGGCTCTGTGCTGACAGCTCAGAGCCTGCAGCGTGCTTCAGATTCTGTGTCTCCCTCTCTCTGTCCTTTCCTTGCTCATGCTGTCTTTCTCTGCCTCTCAAAAAATAAATAAATGCTAAAAAAAAAATCTGAGGAAGCCTTGTGACTTGTTTCGATCGGCAGCATGTGGCACAAGTGATCCTGTCCCAGTTTAAGTTCCAGGCATTGAGAGACCTGGTAGCTCCTTTGGTGTTTTTGGAACCATGTAAAGTGGTCCAGCTACCCTATAGAAAGAGAGTGATGTCCAGCATTCCCTGTTATCTCAGCTGAGGTGTCAGATATGGGTACGAAGCCATCTTGGACATTCCACCTCAGCCGAGCTCACAGTTGAATGCAGTTATGTGAAAGACCTCAGCTGATACCACATGGAACAATGATGGGTCCTCCTGAATATCCCTGCCCAGGTTGCAGAATCGTGAGCAAATGATAGTTTCTCCAAGCTACAGGATTTTGATGTGGTTTCACAGCAATAAATAACTGAAACACCAAGTAAATATATTTAAGACATGTTAGAGAAGTAGAATTCAAATAACTTAAGACCTGACTTATGAAGGGTTGGAGGAACAAAGAAATGTATTAAAAAGAGATTCTTGGATTCTGGCTTGGGGATCTCAGTAGAACAACAGTTCCAGTTACTGAGATGTGGAAGAGAGGGATGGAAGAGGTTTGATTGTATAAGTTTGTAACTATTGTTTAAGGTTTAGAAGAATGTTTGAGGCTGAGGTATGTATTTGAGAATCATCACCATACTGGTGCAGGCTGAAGTCACAAACTGGAAGAAAGCAATCTGACATGCACATGAAAATCACCTGTCAATCAAAATGTCCACCTTATTTTGTCCTCTTAGAAGTCCTCACAGGCTAACTATTCCCAACTTTGGTAGTACATCAGAATACCCTGGGATGAATAAAATTAATCCTGTTATCCAGGCTGAACCTTAGGCAAAGTGGGAATGGGATCCAAGTTAAAGTATTTTTTAAGCTCTCCACTTGACTGAAATGTGCAGCCAAGTTTGAGAAAAGAGCACTATCATTTATTGGGGGAGGGCCAAAGTGAATAAAATACCTGCCTAGATCATTTTAGAATGCCCTTTATTTGCTTGAAAAACCTGGATGTGAACCATCCAATTGGACCTCCATAAATTAAAATTGTTGTAGTCAAAATCAATACAATGATTTTTTTATTTTTTTTTAAATTTTTTAATGTTTATTTATTTTTCAGACAGAGAGAGACAGAGTATGAACGGGACAGGGTCAGAGAGAGGGAGACACAGAATCCGAAGCAGGCTCCAGTCTCCAAGCTGTCAGCACAGAGCCGACGTGGGGCTCGAACTCATGGATCATGAGATCATGATCTGAGCCGAAGTCAGGCGCTTAACTGACTGAGCCACCCAGGCGCCCCTACAATGATTTTTTTTAAATGATCTGAATATAGTCATCTGAATATGGTATACTCAGAAAATATTATTTATGCTTAAAATATATTTCCTATTATCTTTTTGAAATTTACCTTTGATATATGATTTTTTGCCATTATCTTTATCTTGTTTTCTACTCTGCCAATGGCTAAGTTTTAATTAAATTTAAATTGAAATAAAATTTTCAGAAACACACTTGATCCAAATTCAAACGCCAAAACAAAACAACCGTTTTCACTTACCCTCTTAGTAGTGATAAGATAATTTAAGGGATGCCTGGGTGACTGAGTTGGTTAAGCATCTGACTTTGACTCAGGTCAGGATCTTGTGGTTCATGAGTTTGAGCCTCAGATGAGGCTCTGTGACGACAGCTCAGAGCCTGGAGCCTGCTTCATATTCTGTGTCTCCCTCTCTCTGTCCATCCCCTGCTTGCTCTCTCTCTCAAAAATAAATAAACATTAAAAAAAATTTGTAAATTGAATTTTGTGGATTTTGTGTCTCATAAGTGTAAAGTAAAATTGAGCTCTTGGCATGCTATAAATAGAAAGGTAGGACGCACAGAGGTTAATAACACATGACCACTGGAGCCAGATGAATCGGGCAGAATCCTACCTCGACCTAGTTTCATGATTTTGAAGCAAGTTGATGTATTTCTTTGTGCCTCAGTTCCCTCACTTATAAAGCAGAGATAAAATTGGAATAAAAAATACCTATCTCTGAGGATTGATGCTGGTAAAGTACTTAGAAGAGAGCCTGCCCAGTGTAAGCCATAATGTAAAGGGTAGTTTTGCTATTTTTTACTTGCTGAAAATTATTAAAAATTCTGTACAGTCTTCTTTACAAAATGTCTTTACAGTAGTTCTTTACAGAAGTTCTGTAACTTCTTTACAGTAGTTATTTGGGTGGAATTAAATGTTACCTTTAAGGTTATGATTGTTGCTAAGCTTGTTTTACCTGTTTGTTATAGGCAATTGTATTCTCATTCCATGTATGTGTAGTAAATTGTGACTGATCATTGAATTTACCTTATGTAAATTATAAAGTACACACTAGCAGTGTTATGATTAACTATCTGTAAAGAACCTTTATATCACCTCTTTCTGTATTTTCACAATATTTTCCTTGCTTTTTCAGAAAGCTTCATATCATTCTGTCTTCACAATCTGCCTATATGCCCAGTGGAAAAATAAACTGATCACATGTTGAGTCCAAGAAAATGTGAAATGTTTTTTCAACATGAAGAAATAAAGATAAATGTGACTTGGTTGTTGCCACCAAGAAGCTAACCTTTATCTCAAGTAATTAATCTCAACTACTACTACTCATGTTCAGCCATGGCCTTGATACGAATGGAGTAATCATACATCTCATTTGATACGTACTTGTCCCAGCATCATTAATATTTCTCCTGCTACATACTTCAAAGTTTCCCCAGTTTGGATAATTAACTATATGGTCAACCTAGGTAATGGGTACTACCTACACAAAAGCCCTTCCGGTGAAATTTGGTTTAGGAATTGTACATTAAGTTAATGGACAGAGTTGATCTAAAATACTGACTGATTTAGTAAGAGGCCAAGTTTTGTCATCTGAAGAGATCCAGGATATGGTCCTCTCCTGATGAACCGCCATGACACTGAAGCCTGAACTCTTACAGAGATTCATTCCTATAGCCTATATCACACACACACACATACACACACACACACACACACACACACACACACACAGATTGCTTTTACAGTATTCCAGCCAAAAATACATCCTTAGAATATAATCATGGGGAAACCTCAGACAAACACAATTTGAGGAAAGTTCTATAAATTAATTAGTCTTTAAAAAGACATGAATTAGTCTTTAAAAAGACATTACCATGAAAAACAAAAGAAAGTCTGAAAAACTGTTCTAGATTAAAATGATTAACAGATAAATGACAACTAAATGTAATATTATGTTACTGATTGGTTCCTGGACAGGAAAGTGTTAACTCAGCAGCTCTGTTTGCTCACATACTGCACATTCCAAAGACAGTTCCATCTTCAGGACTAGTGGTTGGTTGGCTTCTGGGAAATAATCTCAGAGATATTGGAATATTCTGCTTGATATGAATGTTTTTATGTGCCTGAGGGCTTTGGCCATACTCTATCAATTTGTCAGATAAGTTTATTCTGATAATGTGATTTATGGTGGATACCTTTTTTTGTTGCTGTGTTGGGGCACTGGGTAGGAAGAGTGGAGTCTGAATAGCTGAGGTCAATCAAGCAGGTGGTACATTCCTTTGTGACTGACCCCCAGTAAACCCTGAACACCAAAACTTAGGTAAACATCCCTGGTTGGTAACACTTCTCACATGTTATCATATGATACAGAATTGTGTCCCTACATGACTCCAGTGGGAGGAGACACTGAGAGGCTTGCATTTTGTTTCTCCTGGAGTTTGTCCTATATGTCTTTTCCCTTTACTAATTTTAATCACTAACCTTTCAGTATAATAAAATATAACCATGAATATAAAAGCTTTTATGCATCCTGTGAGTATTTCTAGAATCATCAAGCCTGAAGGTGATCCTGAGAACCCCTGACATAGTTTCTATATTGGAAAAAATGCTATAAAGGATATTATTGGAAAGATTGTTGAAAGTGGAATATGGATTGCAAATTAGGTAAAAATATTATATATATCAATGTTAAAATTCCTGCATTTGATAACTGTAATGTATTTGTGCAAGAGATTAATTATCCTTGTTCTTGGGATTTACACATTGAAGTGTTGTGGGGCCAAGGGGCAAGATAACCACAATATACTAAAAAATGATTCAAAAAAATTTGTATGTATACAACTAGAGAGCAAAATAAAGTAAGTGTATCAAAATATTAAGAATTGGTGGATTTGGGCAAAGGTATATGTGAGTTATGCATATTATTCTTACAACTTTTCTAAAAGTTTAAAATTATCTTAAAATACAAAATTAAAATATAAACCCCTCCAAAGGACTTTGTGTGTGTGTGTGTGTGTGTGTGTGTGTGTGTGTGTATTTAAACTTTGTTTATAACTTGATGTGAATTCACTATTCGAGCTTTCTAAATATCCACCCAAGAACCACATTAAGTAAATAGAAGGTGGAGAAAAAGCTCATTTAACAGACAGAATTAAATTACTGGACAACTGGATGTTGGCCTTAAGGTAGACATTGTCACCAAAAAGACAAACGGAAGGATGCTGAGTAAAAATGTGAATTATCAGAATGGGTATGTGGTCTCTGATAAAGTGGGCCAAAGATAAAAGTGATAGACATTGGGATGGAAACAAAGTCTTTAAGATTAAGTTGGCAGAAGACAGTGGTGACAGTTCAGTTTCTCTGGTTAAGCATGGGATTCAGAGATATGACAAGCAATGATCCAGAAGTGCAGAAGGGTCATGCTGGGAAGTCTAGCACGAGATAAATGATGAGTTTCCAGACAAATGACAAAACATAGCTATGGGGATTCAGTATTATATAAATCTTGAGGAAATTAACAGGCATCAAAAGGTGACGAAAAGTTTAAAAACAGAAAGGACTCTAGGTCTCGGATGTATTGCTGAGAACAGAGTAGTATTAGGCTTCAGGCACCAATTAACAGGACATAGTCAATTTGGTAATTAAGTTTCCTGAGGTACAGAAATCCACAGGATTAACAAGATGACATTTTGAACAATCATTGGCCAGAGCTTCTTAAAGAGAGGGTTCCAGGGGCGCCTGGGTGGCTCAGTCTGTTAAGCATCAGATTTCGGCTCAGGTCATGATCTCACGGTTTGTGGGTTTGAGCCCCACATCGGACTCTGTGCTGACAGCTCGGAGCCTGGAGCCTGCTTCGGATTCTGTGTCTCCCTCTCTCTCTCTGCCTCTCCCCTGACCACACTCTGTCTCTTTCTCTCAAAAAATAAACATTAAAAAAAAAATTAAGAGAGGCTCCCAGCTGCTGGGAGGGGACAGAGTTTGCAGGTGGGAATTAAGCAGTCTCAGCTGGGAAATTTGGAGAGCTTCAGGAAGAGAGTGCCAGGCAGCCACTGAAATTACTTTTTCCAAAAAATTTCCTAGGGCTGCGAAATAAAAAAGATCCTAAAGAGGAGTGTAGAAGAAAATGGATTTGGGATTCATTTAGATCTTCATTTAAAATTTGTCTCTACCATTTACTATCTATGTGACCTTTATCAGACTTTGTAGTAGTCAGAGGACCACTTTTAGGATTAAAAGGAGTAAAATATGTAAAGCTCTTGGTTCAGTGCTTGGCAAAGTTGTGCTTAGTAAATGATTTAATTACTATGAATGGAATGAGGGATTGCGTAACATTTTCTCTTTCTTTTGCTACCAACTGATAAGTGATAGGAGAGGTAGGCATATGGATTCCTAGCCTCCCTGGTCAAAATAAAAATCATTTAAGACAAAAGTCTTCTTGTGATACAAACATCCTGCATAGTGTTAGCCTGCTTCAGAAGTTTGCTTTCTAGTAAGAGATAGATACACATGCAATATTGACCTTAAAGTTTATCAGGTGGATTCAAAGTAAAAGTTAGCTGGTGTCTCAGCTGTTGTGGGGAAACTCAAATGTGAAATCTTATATGCTGCAATTCTGAGGCCCATAGACTGCTGGGAAGAAAACATCAAGCCATATGATAATGAAGTTAGGTTGAAGCTTCTAGTTGTAAATGCCAAAGAATGTCATTTATATTTACATGGGTCTGGAATCTCATCCAGCTGGGAATCTGACAGAAATAGAAATCTTATGCAATTTAAATATGTAAACTGTGGACTGAAAGTGAGAGAGTAGAAAAATAATTACAAAATTAAGTCAATCACAACTGTATCACCATCTAAACAAGGCTTTATCTGTCAAAATTAGCACTTTTTTTCCTTGTTCTTCTTCAACTCTTTATTTCATAATTGTATATTTGCAGTTACAAAAACCAGCGATCTATTATTGCTGGAAATATTTATGTGTTCACAATTTCTTTTTGTTCACACTATCTCATTTGATTTTTGCAGCAACTCTGTGACGTGGGAAGGGCATCTGAAATTCCAGTTCTATAGATAACAAATACGAAGCTCAGAGAGTTCATATGAATTGTCCAAGGTCACATAGGAGAGAAACAAAAATCTGGAATTGCATTTTCTCACTCCAAAAGAAGCATTCATTATTCTACCACAGTTCCTAATAGGTAAAGGCCATATCCCTAGATGTCCCCCCACCCCTCATAAAGTGCCTGCCTGAGAAAACCCTAATCTGACAAAAGAATTTACTGTTGGTTCCAGCCAACATGAAGATGGGCCTCTGTATCCCAGTCTCTGTTGGAGGGAAGGAGCCTAACTTAGAGGAGTACAGTAGTCAGCAGATAAATTTCACATGGACCAACCTGTACCTCCAGCTTTCCATAAGTCTTCACTTCCCTGACTCTACTGAGTCCCTCCTCACCCTCTTCTCTATTCCTTCATTCTTCTTTTATAATGCCCACTCACCTCTGCAAAAATCGAAGCTGAATGCAATTCAAACTGGTCGGAGTCTTTCCCCTGTTGCGATAGTACATTACGGATTAAACTCAATACCCATAGTACATTACAGATTACACTCAAACTAGTGTCCAGCTTTGTTTATCTTTGACAATACCCATTAAATTGAGAAGAAGTAAAAGTTTTAAAAATAGTAAGCATTGATAAAGATAGGAAGCAGTGAAAACACATCTATATGAAAGAAAAGAAACTCAAAGGAATTTAAAAAACATGGGAATGTATGAGCGTGGGCAGGGGGAATGCTGATTTATGCTTATTTTTTCTTAAGATATATATATGTGTGTGTGTGTGTGTGTGTGTGTATACATATATGATATATATTTCAATATTTCTAACTTTTATACAGAGATTTAAAAAATCCAAAGATTTCAATAGAATTCAAAATAATTCAATAATGGGGCGCCTGGGTGGCTCAGTCGGTTAAATGTCCGGCTTCAGCTCAGGTCATGATCTCACAGTCTGTGAGCTTGAGCCCCACGTCAGGCTCTGTGCTGACAGCTCAGAGCCTGGAGCCTGCTGTGGATTCTGTGTCTCCCTCTCTCTCTGCCCCTCCCCTGCTCATGCTCTGTCTCTCTCTGTCTCAAAAATGAATAAAAAACATTAAAAAAAAAAGAATTCAATAAGCTTTATCATTCATCATTTTAAAAGTTTTTATTTATCCTACTAGTTTACATTGATTAGGGAATATTAATATCTTTCCATATTTTTTAAATTTCTATTTTAGGTTATTTTATATATTTTAATATCTTTACTATCCTTCTTCTTAGCATCCAATTGTTTTTCACATTTCAGATTCATATTTGTCTATTATCCTTTATGAATTTTGAGTCCTACTTTATAGGGACTGTATCTTACACTATAATAATGTAGTTGTTTGATAAAATTTATTTACTTTCTTACAGTAAATCATTTCCATAGCTTACATTTGCTCCAAGTCTCCAAGGTGGTATTTCCTTCATTTGCCTTGAAATAATTCTTCACAGGCCTGTGTTTTAACAGTTTTTAGTTGTGTATTTGCTTTTAATATCCCCAGTGAGGCAGAGATTCAGCTAAACTCTGCATATTCTGTCATTCAGGTTGTTCAGATGGTTCTTTGTTCAAGTTTTTTGCTTCGTTTTGTTTTCTCACATAGGCTTGTTTCATATCTGTTTAAGACTTGCAGCTGGATAGCATATTGATAATCACAAATGAATAAGAATTCTTTAATGTTCCTCATAGAATGACTAAAAAAAATTTTTAATGATTATTTGAGAGAGACAGTGAGAGACTCCAAGAGCAGGGGGGGGACAGAGAGAGAGACAGACAGACAGACGATCTGAAGTGGGCTCTGTGCTGACATCAGAGACACAACTCAAGGCTCGAACTCACATACATGAGATCATGACCTGAGCCAGAGTTGGACTGACTGAGCCATCCAGGCACCCCTCAGGTTGACTAAACTTTGACCAGACTTCTTCTTGACTCTTGGCTCCTGCCCTCTTGCCCCTTTGAGATATAAACTCTTGCCAGTTTTAAAGTTCATGAATGTCTTTTTTGAGGATCTGTGAACATCTCTTTGAAATATAATAATGAAGAAAAAAAATTGCCAATAGGAGCCTAACTCCCTTGCTCCAAATTGTAAAAGTACCTCCTGTCAGGAAAATATCAGAAGGTTTCCTCTTCCTTGGGATAAGGCCAATCAGCCAACACAGAAGGCTTATTATGATCCTCCAACCCAACCCCCTCAGTGCTTAAAAACTCTATCCTTTGTTTCATTAGCATTGAGCTTAGGTCTCTCCTATCATGATAATCTACAATACAATCTTGCTTGTTTGATCAATTTTCATGTAGTTTTTGCTTTGACATGTGTTATAGCTCAATTATCCTAAACTTTCACTTAGAAAGGCTGACCTCACATGAGATTGTCACTCTGTATCACTCTAAATAAATTGGAGCTACATAGGAGAAGTCCATGAGAACCCAACAAGCCAAGTGCTGCCAGGCTGTTTTTCATTTTATTTTTGGCCTACACAATTCTCAGAATGAAATTTAGCGCTCTACATTTGCCTTCCTTGTCATCTGAAAGGTATAATCTGACCAGATGCAGAAAGAGGTATTGAGTCAGTGTGGGAACTCTCTAACTTCCTCTAAAGCTTCAATTATATAGCAAAGGAACAACAACAACAACAACAACAAAACAAATTTCTTTTCTTCTTTCTTTCATTTTAATTTTTAGTTATATAAAGCATCCCTAATGAGATGAAGAGCTGCATATACTTAGGCTCTAGGATGTTCACACATGGGATATAACACACAGCAATTTATCCCTGCCATTGTAAGCATGTGGGTCACTTCTGCAAATGATCAGAACTGAAAACATCACGGTCTTGAGAGGTCCAGCTGATTTAGGCTTACATTTAAATCAAAGTGAGCTGGGATATCACAAAGGCGGCAGAAGTAGAACGGAAGTGATCCCTGACTAGGAATAGAGGATCTTTTCAGTTTCCATCATAATTATACAAGTGCAATGATAAAGGCTTTAACAAAAGATTGGAAACGAGAATGGATAAAATGAGATGGAGTCAAGATGCTTTCGAAGGTAGATTTGGCATGAATCTGTGATTAAATTTGGTGGATCAGGGAGTAGGAGGGAATAATTATGTCTAAAGTTTCTAGCTGGGGTCATGGTAGATGATCACGAACAAAACAAGAGTCAGTATGTGGTATATTGGAAAGATAATTTGTTTCTAATCTTGGATCTGCCTCAACAGATTGTGTGACCTTATAAAAGTGTATTATCAGAGACTAGAGTCTCTGATCCTTTATCCAGTTTATCTCTCTATATTCCCTTTTGCAGGAAAGATTTAATATGTTTGAGGTAAATCAATCACCAGCACATGAATGATCTCTTTCAAATCATGATAACAGGCATTGATCAAATATCTATTGTATGGTCTTTATAACCCTGAGAATTGAGAGAGACACAGATTAAAGACCGTATATGTACAAAAGCAGTGGAAGAATAATATTTACTTGCATGATACATTTATAAAATAATAAAACAATTTAATTTTCAGTGTTTATGCTATAAAAGGTCAATACTGTGGAAGTTTAATTATTGTAGGACAAATTAATAAAGATGACTATCTTCCGTGGAAAAAAATTCTCTTACAGTCCACAAAAAGGCTGCTTCAAAAGATGCCAATTACAGAGATTATTTAGGAACTGAGATATAGAGAAGGACAATCACAGCATATTTTCTAAGTTCTGTGACTGGTAAAGAGAAGAGAGCCAGGTTTAAATTCAGACATGTCAGGGGAGCCTGGGTGGCTCAATCAGTTAAGCGGTCAACTTCAGCTCGGGTCATGATCCCGCAGTTCCTGAGTTTGAGCCCTGTGTTGTGCTCTGTGCTGACAGCTCAGAGCCTGGAGCCTGCTTTGGATTCTGTGTCTGCTTCTCTCTCTGCCCCTTCCCCACTCTCTCTCTCTCTCTCTCACAAATAAACATTAAAGAATTAAAAATAAATAAATAAACCCAGACATGTCAGAGTCCAAAACTCATGTACTTTGTTACATCTAAGCATTACATACTTTACTTTCTTTTTTTTTTTTTAATTTTTTTTTCAACGTTTTTTATTTATTTTTGAGACAGAGAGAGACAGAGCATGAACGGGGGAGGGGCAGAGAGAGAGGGAGACACAGAATCGGAAACAGGCTCCAGGCTCCGAGCCATCAGCCCAGAGCCTGACGCGGGGCTCGAACTCACGGACCGCGAGATCGTGACCTGGCTGAAGTCGGACGCTTAACCGACTGCGCCATCCAGGCGCCCCTCTTTTTTTTTTTTTTTTTAACTTTTTGTTTAAATTCCGGTTAGTTAACATACAGTGTAATATTAGTGTCAGGTGTACAACACAGTGATTTAACACTTCCATACATTACCTGCTGCTCATCCCAACAAGTGCCCTCTTTAATCCCCATTGCCTGTTTAACCCATCTCCCCACTCCCTCCCCCTCTGGTAGCCATCAAAGAGATCGTTGCCTTGTTACCCGGAGCATAACAAATACATTGGCAGTGAGATAAAACTAATATTTTAGATGACTAATATCTTATTTCAATCTATTTTTTTGGTCTTTGAAGTTGTGAAACAAGTATCAGTCGTGAAGAAGAACATCACCAGTTTAAATCTTATTTTATAAGAATTGAATTATGCTGCCATCTAGTGATCATTTGGTTGCTGATACACGTTTCCCCCGCTCTCTGAAAGTGGAGTGTTCTGAACTGGCATACATTGAAGAAACAGTTACTAAATTATATTGAAAAAAAATTTTTGCGTGCTCCCAGGCCCCCCAAATCACCTCTGTTAGGCTTTCCTGATACTTTAGGTCACAAATTGCTAATGGATGCATAAAATAAATATAGATAAAGCACAGTCGTTCGCACAGTTCAAAGCTCCCGTGGCTTGATGCTGAGTGTAGTTCCAGGGTAAGGGGCTTGGCGGCGCCACTCCAGCTACCCAAGGTGCACGCCGCCTCTGTGGCCTCTGTAACCTTTGCAGTTCCCTGCAAAACAAATGCTAAACACTCCTTTTGCTATTTGCCTTTTTTTATAAAAGCGAAAATCCTCTCCAGAATTCTTTCTTTCAGTTACCAAAACCAGGGAGTAATGCAGGTCTTTCAAAAAAGTGAGTGGCATAACATAAACTTTCAAAAGTGGAGGATACCAGCAGTACTTGAATATTTAAAAGTATTAAACATTTTTGTATGTACAAAAGGTAGGCTAACAAAGCCAATACATAGGCTGACACAGATTTACATGGTAAATTCTATACCAATTGAGATTAGGGCAAAAAATAAAATAAGGAAAGGAAGATATTAATACAAACTTTATAATTTTTGAATTTTTTCTTCTTAAAAATGGAATCTGCATCAGCTTACATGGAAAGTGTGATTAAATCCCTTGAGTAGAATTCCACACCTTTTATTTTATGGATGCTAGGGGCTTTTTTGTCTATTTTGTCTATTTATTTTTTGTCTATTTACTTAAAATAAATATTCTTTATAATTTAGATTTGTCTCAGTTTAGAGAAATTATATTTCAGGGAAAGCCAGACCTTTGTACTTCACCTGGAGGTCAGAATAGGAGTTAAAAAGAATTGAATAAGAGAGGTGAGCTCCTGAGGGTCATGAGTAGAGGAGGAAGCAGAATAGAAAGTGGAGAACAAAAAGGTTTCGTTCTTAAGGTCAGTTGAGCTCAGTGTCTGGGGAACTCAATACTTTCTGGGGAATGTTTAAGAGAGCATTTGATGTAATGATAACCAAGCAGTGGAGGCCTCAAAGCACTATAATTTGGTATATTATACAAAATAAACACATAGGATTTCAACTCCAATGAATCATATCTGAAAAGTCTCTAAAGCATATTAGGTATCAATTCTTTTTTACATGTGACTCTTACATGAATATTGAGATCCATAGGCTTAAAGGCTGGAGTAAGAAAAACAGTAGTGAGAACAGAAAACAATCTTCCATTCTAAAGTGTATTCATTTACTTGTTCCGAGTGTTGAAATGACTGATAACATATGAGATGCTAAACTCTGTGTTAACCATCATTGAATATTAAATTCTCCCTGCCCCTAAAAAAAATTATAACTAGGTGGCAGAGAAAGATGCTTATAAATTATTGAATATGCCCAATGTGGAGGGCATAAGTAGAAGACAACTTGTTTTTGTCTTCTAACACTGCCTAAATACCCACTGGATCTCTTTTCCCAACTCCTTGGAGATATTTTTGGCATATTATAATTCTCTGGTTGTATGGTGTTCTTAAAATTTTATTTCAAAGTATAAACTAATCAAAGTTAAAATCTTATTCCCTCACCTAGTTCAATGTTCTTTCCCCAAGATCAGCTTAGACTTTAAGTGGAACAGGAACCAAGAAAGGAGAAAATGCAGGGTCATTCATTCATTCACTCACTTGCCTACCTACCTTGTTATTTATTTTTTAAAATTGTTTTAATGTTTATTTATTTTGAGAGAGAGAAAGAGAGAGAGGGAGAGCACAAGCAGGGGAGGGGCAGAGAGAGAGAGAAGGAGACACAGAATCTGAAGCAGGCTTCAGGCTCTGAGCTGTGAGCACAGAGCCTGATGCAGAGCTCGAACTCATGAACCCTGAGGTCATGACCTGAGTGGAAGTCGGATGCTTCAAGACTGAGCCACCCAAGTGCTGCCCCTACTTGTTATCTATCTATCTATCTACCTATCTATCTATCTATTTACACTCTCTTTTCTTGATTTCCTTTCACACCACCTCTTCTCGCATTGACTTCTTCAGGAAAACATCAGGAGAAGGGATGATAGAAGTTAAAAAGAAGCACCTTTTCATTTGGTTTGTGCTCTTTGTACTGTCTATTGGGGTAGGCACACAAATGATGGCACTCTACCATGGTAAGCTTTTGGGTACTTCAGCCACACCCCTGTTCCACATTGTTACATGCAAGACCACCTTTTTAATCTATGACTTTAAACATTTAATATTGCTCACCCTCTTGGCTATAAAGCTGTCTGAGGGCAGAGATGGGACATTCTGTCACTGCCCAATGCTGAGCACTAATGCAATGCTCTGTTTATGTCTGAACACTCTGAGAATCAGAGAACCATGGAACTTCATGTTGAAAAGGGCTTCAAAGCAAAAGCCCTTTAGATAGTGGTGATGGTTTCATGGGTGTTCACTTACATCCAAACTCATTAGGCTGAATACATTAAATATGTACAGCTTTTGTATGTCAATTATGCCTCAATAAAGTGGTTCAAAAAAAGAAAAAGGAAAAGATACAAACAAGTCATTGAAAGGGGAAAAAAGATGTTGACTTTTGCAAGAGAAAAAGCAAGAAATAGTATTTTACCTTTAAGTTCCATGGATTTCATTATAAATGAAGTTATTCATCTTCAGCTTTCAGTATCATAATATAATCAGAAGAAAAATGTTGTATTTAGAGTCAATCGATTTCAGAATAAAATTTCCACAAGAAGAATAAAAGCAAAGTATTATTGAGTCTCAGGCAGGTCTTTATTTATAAATACACATTCGCAAATATAGTTTCCATCCAATTTGGCCACAGCTTCTGGGAAGTTGTTTGGTGACAGATGTCTGTGCTTGAAAAGCTAATGAAAAAGTGGAAACAGAACTGCTTTTTATAAAGCTGCTAAAATGATATAGACACACAGGAGAAAGGAACAAATTATTTACTTTCTCTAAAGGTTAAACCACCAGTCTAGAGATGATAACAAGTTTCAGGGGTATTGTTAATATCTCATCTACATGTTTTCATGTATGATTTATCCTCCCTGTTTTCCTTCAATAAGGTGAATTTCTTTTTCAGTGAAGGGTTATTAGGTAACACCTGCACTGGTTATCGTAAAATATAAATCTAATGATTAGAGCGAATGTGCCGGCTGAATATACTCAATATAAGCAAACATTATTAGCAGGAAAGAGAAAATGACTTGATTGTCTAAATGCCTTTTATGTCACCTGTAGTATCAAGAGAATGTGCTTAAAATGCAAAACTTATTTCTTTAACAGAGCTTGGGTTTAGCTTTAGAGGAGAGGAAATGCTTGCCCCTTCATTTCCAGAAGGTGCACTGACTGGAAAGATTTTTACCCTGGGAGACAAAGAATTAAAACCTATTAGCTCAAATCAGGAACTTTGGTTTGGGGCAAGATGATGGATGTTGATGTTGAGATTGATTTTAGAATACAGTTTTCTTTTTAAGAGAAGGGACCAAATTATATTCGCCTTGCTTCATGTATGTACTTACTTACACAATCTTTGCCATTCAGGTGTATGTGTGTTTATATAAATCAATATAAAATCCCTGTATAACTCTCCTACTACTGTGATGGTTTGTGGAATAACTAACAATTATTCTCATTCCTAGAGATACGGCGTGGAAAAGAAATAAGTTTGGCTTGAATTATTCGTATGATCATTTCTACTGGGAGAATCATTATACCATGTAGTTTTGTAGGTGTACACCTTTCAAGATTTATGGCCACTTAGCCTTTGATCATCTGATTATGTTTGGAGAATTCTTTAAGAATGTTGGCAGAGGATAAAAAATGCCCTCCTTGTCTAAAAACTAAAAATGCTAGCTATTCACTATCTCAACCTCCCACGTAGCCAACACTGACTCAATAGCTCGTAAACAAGGTTCTCTTTCTCAGCTAGGGAGAGCAGTGTTTGATCATGAAAGGTGACATTTATGAAAACGGAAGTGTCTGGTGCTCGAAGGAATGCTCTCTAACATACTGGTTCTGCAGTGGGTTTTGTGTGTGTGTGTGTGTGTGTGTGTGTGTGTGTGTGTGCGTGCGCGCGCGTGATCCCTGGCAATTAATTTACAGCTTGGTTCTTTGGTCTTTCCAATGATTCTTTTAATAAACTCGCTTTCTTCCATTTCAGATAGAGCTAGTTTCTGTTCATTGGTTCAAAAACTTGAGATGTTCCCATTGTATACATCATTTCATTGTGACTTCCCTTTTTTTGGACTTTGTAAAGAATAAAATCTTTGTGTGTCTTTGTTCCTCTACTTACTCATAAACTGCTTGATCTCGGAACTCTTGGTTATTTATGTCTTGTATCATCTATAGTATTCAGCAAAGTGCCGTCTTAATATAGATGATTGAATGAACATGTGAGTACACAGAAAAGGCATAGGCCTGCAAGATGATGAAGTAGATAGTACTCTGCTAAAATCTTTGAATAAGTCACAGCATATCTCTGGGTCAGAGATTCTTCACATATAAAATGAAATGGTCAGATAAGGTTTATGGTTCTAGAAATTCATATTTATATAATGTGTGTTGGTCCATTCTTTTCCACAGATCTTGAAGTGAAGGGCCCTTTCATGTGCTATTCCTTCATAAGATTTCAGAGGCAGGAAATCTTATAAAGATTTGTAAGATTTAATCTTATAGAGATGCACAGCCACAATGTAATTCAAGTTTATTTGTGATATTTTTCTGCCTGGAAACTAAGGATTGACTGAACAGAGGCCAAAATACCCTCAACGCAGGAGAAGAGAATTAGTTTGAGTATCTCTGTTACAGGATTGTACCACTTTAATTCTCATCTCCCTTTGTTATCTCTGTTCCTCCAGCTTCTGAGCAAGCTCAACTATTATAGTAGTTTAGTATCCTCCAGATCTTCCTTTCCTATAATTATTTATCTGTCTCAGCTCCTCAGTTGCCACTCCCCAGCTGCTGCTTCTTTGCGTCTTTGCTTGGGGATGGAACAGTGAGTGGCAGGCATATCCAAACTCTCCCTCTCTGTATCTCAGCAGACATCACTAATGAATCATGTCACTCTTTCTTGCTGAGCCTGCATATGTTTGGCAATCTTCGGGGCACCACTCCAGGAAGCCAATACCAATCAGGGTTGGCACAGTTTGTTGCAGACACTTTATATTAGCTCACTCACCACTCATTTCCATGCTTCATAGTCTTACTTTCTTGAACAATAGAGGCTGACAACTCACAAGGCGCATTTTCCAAACATCCTATCAGGTAGAATGCAGGTGTGGGACTTCGGCTCTGTCATGTACATGAACCCCCATGAAGCATGGATGAGGAAAATAAAAAACACAAGGCAGCTGTTGCATGTGGGTCTCCTGGGGCAGTTGTGCCAGAGTGTCTAGTTCCTATTGTGTAGGGGCAATGTCAATGTTTTTCCTTTCTAATGACCTTATGGTATGATTGGTCATGTTTCCTGGATATGTTATCCTTACGTATACTTCTGGAAATGTAGTGCCCAGGCTTAAAGGCCATCCCAACAATTCTGTTAGATGACTTCCACTAACCAATTATTTAATGAATAAGCCAGCTAGATTAGTTTCAGGTGTCCACAACTAAGAATGAGGATCTATAGAAAATTGAAACGTACTTTTTATTTCTGGCAATTAGTAGCAGAATACCCAATTAACAAGGGCTTAAACATAGGGCTTTTGTTTTCACATACTGCTCAAGGATGTCAGCCAGGAATTATCTTCAGCACGCGATTTCTGACTTCACTGTTACAAGATGACTTCTGCATCTCTCTTTTTTTCTGCACACAAAGTAGCAGATAAGGGTGCATCAAAGCTTCCTTCTAACATTCTTTTATTTGAGAAAGAAGGTCATAATCAGGGACTTCTGTTGACATCGGCTAGCACTGTTGCATGACCTCTCTAAAACATGAACACTGGCATTTCATTATCCTGCTTTTAGAAGAGACAGGCAAAGAAGTAGAAGTCAGAAATTGTCGAATGAGATATCCTACAATGTTTCCCACACCATCATTGTCTTAGTCGCTGTTGTCACCCAGGGCTCTTCTGCTGAGCTCCAGCCAAAGCTTACTCACATTTTTCAGATGAAATATTTAGTTACCATTTGATATTATTAAACATACCAAAAGACCCATCCTTTCCAAAGTAACTTCATCATCAAATGTGAATTTTCTAGTTTTAGGATCCCATATTTGTTTTTTTTTTTTTTGTTTTTTTTTTTTTTAATTTTTTTTTTCAACGTTTTTAATTTATTTTTGGGACAGAGAGAGACAGAGCATGAATGGGGGAGGGGCAGAGAGAGAGGGAGACACAGAATCGTTAACAGGCTCCAGGCTCCGAGCCATCAGCCCAGAGCCTGACGCGGGGCTCGAACTCACGGACCGCGAGATCGTGACCTGGCTGAAGTCGGACGCTTAACCGACTGCGCCACCCAGGCGCCCCTAGGATCCCATATTTGGATTAAGATACTTGCTGTCATGGGATGCCTGGATGGCTCAGTCAGTTAAGCGTCCGACTCTTGATTTTGGCTCAGGTCATGATCTCATGGTTTGTGAGATTGAGCCCCATGTAGGGCTCTGCACTGACAGTGAGGTGCCTGCTTGGGATTCTCTCTCTCCCTCTCTCTCTCTCACTCTTTTTCTCAAAATAAATAAATTTTAAAATAAGATACTTGCCATTCAGAGAACATATGCTAGACTGTATATGTATTATTTAGTGATGGTAGCTCAAAAACCCATGACCGCTCATTATCTTGTTACCACAGAAAAGATCATTAAATGCGCATGTGTATCCTCATGAAGAATAGAGAAGAACAGTTTCATCTGAGGAAAGGAGGCCTGCAAGGACGACTTGGCATCATGAGCAACTGGATTCTAGGTATGATGAAGTGAACTAACGAGGGAAACAATTACAAGTACATTGTTGCGTGCCGGCTTTAATTAGGAATACATATTAAATGATTACTTCATATATGTTAGAGTTCTAGAAGGACAGTTCATAGCATTCCTCTCTTCTCTGCTTGAGGTTGGAACAAACCAAGAAATGGAAAGACAGGAGGAAATTATAATATCAGTTTTTCGCTCATAATGGTCTCCATGTTTTATGCTTAAGTTTTTGTCCAAGTGGCTTTGTAATCCTTGACCCCTGAATTCTACCTACTAACTTAACCCAGTCACTGGCTCACCTGGACAACCCCCAAGCTTCACATATCCACACACGCACTGGGGCAACACCTTTTATCACAGGCAGCCAGAACTGAAGAGGAACTAGAGTGAGCCAAGCTACACATGGCCCCTTCATTACCCCATTTGCCCATTAGATAAGTCATTGCACTCACTTCAGGTCAGTGAACATGGGAGGTGGATGAGAAACCAGGAGTGTTGTTCTGGTGGAAGACCCTTGCCCAGAAATGTGAAAAGGTAGGGGGTATGTATGATTCTTTAAAGTTAAAGCCAGACAGTGAGGGAAGAAAGTGACAAAGCCATTCCAGACAATAATGTCATCGTTATTAGTATTTCATCATCCTAAATTATTTTTTAAAATTTTTTAATGTTTTTTTTCCTTATTTTTGAGACAGAGAGAGACAGAGCATAAGCAGGGGAGGGGCAGAGAGAGAGGGAGACACAGAATACGAAGCAGGCTCCGGGCTCTGAGCTGTCAGCACAAAGCCCGACGCAGGGCTCGAACTCACGGATGGTGAAGTCATGACCTGAGCTGAAGTCGGACACTTAACCGACTGAGCCACCCAGGCTCTCCTTTCCTAAATCATTGTTAAGAAGATAATGATAATTCATATTTTGCTGATGTCATTGTGCCTTTCCTATAATATTTACAGCAAGAACATTTGTAAAGGGAAAAATCCACTATGCCTCCAGGTACCTTCATGTTTCCACAAAATTTTCATTTTGTGAGCCAAAATAAGAGATTAAAAAATATTAATAAATTGACGCATACATACCTTTCCAGCCTCAATGCCATCTTGTTCTGAATTTACTTTACAGTCTAGTAAAAGCAGTCTGCCTGAAATGATCATGGAACATTTTATACTATTCTATGCCTCTGTACTTGAGTTTTTCTAGTTCCTTTCTCTGAAATGTATTTTCAGGCACCTTTTATCTAACATTAAGCATCCTTCAAATCTTAGTTCAAGCATTACTTTATTCCATGAAGAATACTTTCCTGAATCTTCTGAATACAATAAGTGACCATCTTCTGTGATCTCATAATAACACTTTTCACAGTACCATATTTGAAATTATATGTCATGTATTTGTTAACTCAATTGAAATACAAGAGGTCTAGGTTAAGGATTGTTGTTTTCATTAATATTTGTATCTTTCTAACTTAGCACAGACTTGTTCTATAGTAGGCAGTTAATATGTGATTTTTGATATGTTGAGCTAAGGCAGAGACAGACAATGGAGTTATTAGGACAGAAAGGATTTTCAGAGAAGAGCAAATTGTGCATGAAGATACATTTAGCTAAAATATGTGTTAGAAGTTTGAGGAATGGCATGGTTCTTTATACAGTAGATCTTTACTTTTGAAATGTCACATTAGTTTTTTAAAATCTTAAAGTGTGATATTTTGACATTAAAAAAAAAACACCATCTAATGACACTGAACTTTTTAAAAGTAGTTCCAAAAGAATAACAAGAAAAATGACTTCATGAAACTGTTGTAAAATTATTAGAGTTCATAATATGTGTTTCTACTTATTCTTTTTTCTATCATCAGCATCATGAGATATTTAGTAATTAAATTATAATGCACATCATTATAATTCAGAATGCATCAATTATGTATATATATATGTATACATATATATATATATATACACACATATATATATATGAATTCAAACATCAAAATGAAAAAGAATAGATGATTTTTATATCTGAAGGTATATCCTGAGCAACAAATATAGAGCATTAACCAAAACTGGGATATTTTTCAGCCATTCCTGATTATAGCAACATATTATCAAGTCAATGACCTGTTTTTTGAGGAGCATCTTTGAATATGCTGTGTATTATATGTGGATAAACTGCGGATAAAATCCTGTCTCTCAGCATACATCCATAAAGAAAACCTGATAGAACATTGCTGGTCAGTAAGAGGCTAGGCTTGGCTTTTTACGTCAGATTTCTGAAGATCTTTCCTCCTGTGCAGATCTGATGAGGTTGACATCTTCCTGTTCATTTCTTCAGTCTGAATTCCATAGAAACAACATTCCATTTCTATATAACCATATTTAGACAAAACCAGTTACTGGCTACTGTCATTATGGAGGATTCAAAGTCCCACATCCTAAACTTTTCTGTTTGTGTTTTAATATTCTTGAATTCTAGCTTAAGTTCAGGTTCAGTATCTTAATTCTGTAATTCCATGGTTTCTGGGACTTATTTAAAGAATAAATAAAAATGTAGGCCAAAAACACATGTATAAAATTGCTACAAATATTTTTTGACTTCTATAGAACATTATGATTTATTAGATGAATATTGATTCAAATTTTATTTTCTAAGATTTGCACTTTACTAGGACCAAACTAGATGCTTTATAGTTAATGTTTATTCATATAAATCAACATGTAATCCCCTTCCTCACTTAGCAATGCCAAAATAAATGATAAAATTGGTTTCTGCCTACTTAATCATTTCTGGAAACAATTATTTATTTGAATTTATGTTTTCTCAGTCATTCATGCACAATTAATCATTTTCAGAACTGCTCAATCCCAAAGAGGTTTGACAAATGTTGCACTTAGAAACAGCTTTGTTTCCAAACTGCATTTTCTGCACCTCTCTTTTATTATATTACTAACAATATTTGCATAAAAATAGTATCAAATTAAACAAGTTGCCAATTTCACTTTAGCAGATTTAAAATCCTCTTGAAATTATTACACATCAACAAAATGTAAAACCACTTGCATTAGCATATATTAGCATTAGCATATATGTGTTGAAGAGCAAACATATCCAACATTCATCCTGGGGGTACCTAGGTAAAATTACTGCTTTATTCTATTATTCCAATAAAAGATAAAATATTGCCTAAAAACTACCTCAGCTAACTTTGAAGTTTCTGCAAGTGCAAAACAGAGCATTTGATTTCATGAAGATTAAAGTGAACTTCTAGTAGATTTAAGCCACTCCATCTCTCTGGGCATCACTATGTAAAATCACTTTCAGATTAAGTATAAGCACTACAAAGAGTCATCACCTGAAAACATACTAAGAGTGTAACCAAGGTAATTTTTACAGCTTCCATTTCTTGGGTTTTTGTTGGTTGGTTGTTTGGTTGGTTGGTTTTTTGTTTGTTTGTTTTGAGAGATCTCACCTGCTTTCATGCAAGTGGAGGGGGGCAGGTAGGGAGAGGCAGAAGGAGAGAGAAAGAAAATCCCAAGCAGGCTCCAGGCTCAGCACAGAGCCCCAGGCGGGGCTCCATCCCACAACCCTGGGATCATGACCTGAGCGGAAATCAAGAGTCAGATGCTCAACTGATCAACTGACTGAGCCAACCAGGTGCCCCATTACAGCTTCCATTTTTACAGTTTCTTCAGTCTTGTAATTTTTATTTTAGTTTTCTATATAACAGTCATTAACACCTTAGAATGGTCTCTGAAAACCACATATTTATTCTTGTTAACATCCTCTCCCTTCATTTCTTTATCCATTTGCTATTTGCCAACTATTCAGGCTAATATAGACTTAAACATATTGGGAACCTATTTTTCTCAGTTGTTTACCAGGTACACTTTTACTTTTGAAAGTATAGGGGCACCTGGGTGGCTCAGTGGGTTGTCTTACTTCAGCTCAGGTCATGATCTCATGGTTTGTGGGTTCAAGCCCCGCGTTGGGCTCTGTGCTGGCAGCTCGGAGCCTGAAGCCTGCTTCCGATTCTGTGTCTCCCTCTCTCTCTGCCCCTCATCACTCATGCTTTGTCTCTCTCTCTCTCTCAAAAATAAATAAACATTAAAAAAATTTTAAGAACTGGCTACAGCCTTAACCACTTTCTAGCTGTGGAAACTTCTCCATTGCTTCAATTTTTTTATCTATAAAAAGTGAAACTATTATTCATTGTAAAGGATTAATGTGACAGTAAAGAAATATAACCTGTAATGTGTCTTACATGTAGCATCCCCTTAGCTGTTATTACTATTCTTAATATTGATTTTCTCACTTTTATATAAACTTAATATAGTAGAGAGACTTGTGAGAATCAGTTCATACTATAGGGAATTTACTTAAAACTTAAAAAAAAAACCACTATCTTATTTATAGCTAGCGGGAGTTGGCAGGGGATGTAAGTGGGAATAATTTCTATGGAAGATAATTATATAGTTTTTCAAAATTAAAAGTTGTCATATCTGTTAACATTTTTTCTTCTGAGTATTTATTCTCCATATATACATGAATGTGTTTGAAAATACCTTGTACCAGATAGTCACTGAAATATTATTTGTGATAGCAAAGAAGGAAAAATAAACCTAACTAGCTACCAATAGGGAATCGGTTAACTAAATAGTGATAAATTAGACAATTAAATACTGCCAGACCATTTTTATTATTTTTAATTTTTTTTTAAAATGTTTATTTATTTTTAAGGGGGGCGGGCAGAGAGAGAGAGAGGGAGACACAGAATCCAAATCAGGCTCCAGCCTCTGAGCTGTCAGCCCAATGCGGGATTCAAAACAACCAACTGATCATGCCCTGAGCCAGAGTGGGACCCCACCCAGGCCCCCCTGTCTGGCCGTTTTTGAAATGAGGTGACCCATATACATTTCTAAGATATATTTAAGTAAAAAATTTGAGGTTTAAAAAAAGGTATAATGTTGTCCTATTCATATAAACAAAAGATATGTATGTACAGAATATCTATGGAGGATGTAGAATGAACAAACAACCAGTCACACTATCTTTGGGAAAAGGAGCTGTGTTTGGGGATAAACAGTTAAAGCAGGGTGTATTTTCCATTATATTTCTTTTTACAAGGGTTTTTTAAAATTTGCTTAAATTTTTATTTATTTTTGAGAGAGACAGAGTGTGGGTGGGAGAGAGGCAGAGAGAGATGGAGACACAGAATCCAAAGTAGGCTCCAGGCTCTGCACTGTCAGCATAGAGCCCAACGCAGGGCTGGAACCCATGAACCTCGAGATCATGACCTGAGCCGAAGTGAATATTTAACTGACCGACCACCCAGACGCCCATCCATTGTATCTTGAGATCAATCTTATTTTTTATTTTTACCACTTAAGTGTGTTATCTACTAACATAAAATAGATGAAAGGAAAGATGATGCACCAGGCATACTTTTGTCATGATCCTGTCACCAAAGTGATAGTTATGGATAAATGATTGCATGACATTGACGTGAGCTTTTCTGATACACTTGAGGGTGATTTTTATATATAAAAGAGCAACCTAGAGTAACTATTTTTGTTTCAAACTAAATATTAAAATTTTTTAAATTAAAAATATATTTCCTTTGTGCCTTAAATTTATTCTACAAATTTTTAATTCTATTTCTAACTTCATTGGATATTAATAATGATTTCTAAGGATGCTTAAGTAATGTTTGCTTCTGTTTCTGAACTTAATCAAACTTTAAACAATGAAATTCTAAATTTATTATATCAGATTTCTTTTCAAAATACTTAAGCTTTCTGGGTAAAAAACATATCCTAAGTATTGGGAATGTAATTACAGCATGATGCCTAGAGTTAATAGTACTTCAGTGCATATTTGAAAGTCGCTACACGAATGGGTCTTTAAAATTCTCATCACAAGGGAAAACTGTGTAACTACGTGTGGTGACAGATGACAATTGGACTTACTGTGGCAATCATTTTCTAACACATATAAACATCAAATCATTATATTGTTATAATGTTCTAAAGCTAATATGTGAATTATACCTCGATACAAAAATAAAACAATCAATAATAGAAGACAAAACACTCTGATAAATCCAATAGATTAAATATATCACTAATTAAAAATTTAGTAAGGCTTCAATTTAAAGTCACTAGTCTAAATCAATTACTCAATTACTTATTTTGAAATTGTCTCTTAAAAGACTGTCACTCTAATAACCAAACTGTCTTAAACAATGTCAGCCCAAGAATACTAATGACTAGATGAGGTAAAATCTTGAGTAGGTTGGGTATTTATTTTATATGTGCAGAGATGTTAAGCAATTTGACTCAATTCGTATAATTAGAAAACAGCAAAATTGGATCCAAGTTTACCTTATTCTAGTCCTATAACTTTCACACTGTGTTGCCCGTTTTACCAGGTACCAGAGACTGGCAAAAAGGAATTTTATTCACACGTGTGTTTGAAAGTTCAAAGAGTAGAGCTGACTTCAAGTGCAGTTTGATTTGGGTGCTCAAAAGATATCTTCGCCATCCAGTTTCTTCCTCATACTCTTGCAGTTTTTCTCCTTTGTGTTGGCTACATTTTTTTGCTGTAGAAACAAGCCTTATATCTACTACCATCTAATAAAATGCTGGTGTTTCATTTTTCTGAAATTCTCCAGGAAAGATCTCATCACCTCCTATTCATTTTTCAATATCCATGTCTCTGAAATATAATCACTGGCTAGAAATAAGATATACTAATTCACATGGAGATAAATCAAGGTCAGCTTCTGGGCATGAGAGGTTCTATTTTACCAAATCATGTGGACTGAGAGTGGCAAATAGGCATATGTACAATAGAATGTTAGGTTCGCAGAAATGCAGGTAAGGAGAGGAAATGTGATTTGAAAAGGGGATTCTGAAGTAAATTCTACCTCTATGCGCCCACTATGTTATTTGAAGACTTTTCAGAATTTCGGAATCACCTATTAAAGCTAAAACATCTGCTTTAAGTTTAATAAGTCAACACCTTTAGTGTGATCTGGGGGAAGGAGAAGAGAGTAGCTTATTTTTCAGCAACATACGTTTTCCAGGGTAAATGACACTGAATTGGCAGATAGCTAGTTTGAAGAATCTTAATCGAGAGAATTGGACAAAGGATGCAGTGAAATTTAGAGTCAGTGACATTTCCCTCAGCAGGTATCAGAGCCCTGGTTAAAACTGCTAGGTATTGGTTGAAGGCTAGGAGACTGTCAATAATATGAGCGAGTTGCTATGCCAGTGTCAGGGGAACTGTCCCACGTAGCTTGTTGTTAAGATGGAGAGTAAGGGCAAGGTTCTTAGCACCAGAATTTTACGAGGCAATGACCCGACTTGGCTGGACACCACCGCAGGAGTCATAGCTAGAGTTGTAACATCATACTTCACTACAAGTGAGAATGTTGAGTTCTAATTTAATTTTCTCCTGACTAATGTCAGTATTAGCTCTGATAAAAGCCAGTTCCAGGCAAATGGCTTCAGATTTGAAGAAAGGAGCTTGGAGAAAAAGGACCTGAACGCTTCCATTCAAGATGCCATATATCATCAGGATTGCTCCCTGGGCCCCTTCACTTAGAACATAGATTTCCTCCTTCCTTCCCCATCCCCCCACCCCAAACACCATCACGTCTTACGCTTTATGTCATGAGGATCTTTTCCATCTTTACTGAGATAAAATTGATAAGAAACACTGTGTAAGTTGTTTCAAATCATGACATTCTATATTTGACATATTTATGTATTATGAAATGATTGCCACAATAAGGTTAGTTAACACAACTATCACCTCACATAGCTACCTTTGTGTGTGTGTGGTGAGAACATTTCAGATTTTCTCTCTTAGCACATTTCAAGTATACAATACAGCATTGTTAAGGATAGTCACCATGCTGCACATTAGATCCTCAGAACTTACATATTATAGCCATACGTTTGTACTCTTTGATCACCATCTCCTCATTTCCTTCACCTTCCAGCCACTGGCAACCACCAATCTAGTCTCAGTTTCTATAAGTCTGGATTTTTTACGTTCCCCAGATAAGTGAGATCACAGAGTATTTTTCTTTCTCTGGCTGACATTTCACTTAGCATAATGCCCTCAAGTTTCATCCATGCTGTTACAAATGGCAGGATTTCCTTCTTTTTTATGTAGCTGAATAATATTTCATTTTTTATATCTATATTTATCTATACATCACATTGTCTTTATCCATTATTCCATTGACACTTAGGTTGTTCCCATGGCTTGGCTATTGTGAATAATGCTGCAGTGCATGTGGGGGTGCAGACATCTCTTCACGATAGTGATTTCATTTGCTTTCAATATATACCCAGAAGTGAGATGACTGGATCACATGGTGGTTCTATTTTTAACTTTTGAGGAAATTCCATATTGTTCTCCATAGTGGCTGTAGCAATTTAAAGTCCTACCAACAGTGCAAAAAGATTCCCTTTTTTCCCATTCTAGCCAACAGTTGTTTTGGTGGGTTTTTTTTGTTTTTTTGTTTTTGTTTTTGTTTTTTTTTTGGACAATAGCCATTTTAACAGCTGTGAGGTAATATGTTATTGTGGTTTTGATTTGCTTTTCCCTATTTCTCTGATAGTGATGTTGAGCACCTTTTCATGAACCTTTTGGCCATCTGTATGTCTTCTTTGGAAAACTGTCTATTCAAGTCCTTTGGCTACCCTGAGGATTTGAATAATCAATTGAACATATGTTTGTGTTGATGTGTTCTTATGCAAATAACATTTTTAGGGATTAGTGTAGGCAATCACAAATTAACTGAGGAAAATTGATAATGAATAGTTAATTATCAGAGTATTAGAAATGTTAATATGTAACCTAAGTACAAAAATACCCTTGGTCATATACAAATTAGTTTAAAAAGCAATTTAGATTCTTCATTCATTATTGACTATAATATGGCTAATATTGACTATAATACGGCTGTCCTTTTTCTGAAAAATCCTGGTCAAATTACAGAGCCTAGACCATCTATCTATTAGGTACATAAAGTAAAGAAATGATAATAAAAAAAGAAAAGAAAGAAAAAGAAAAAGATCCACAATGATGGGAAGGGGATATATCAGAGGGTCACAGGAGCCAACTGAAAGGGCTCCTAATGGCCAAAGCTGAAACAATTCAAAAAAAACAAAAAAACAAAAAAACAAAAAAACAAAAACAAAAACACACAGACCTAAGACAAAGCTGCAGCAATATATAGTGGAAAAAGTGTTAGGTTTGTAATTCGGCAGTTCAGTTCTGATCTTAATTCTGCCATGTTGTAGAACATAAATTCTTTACCTCTCAAAGACTAACTTTCAAGATGGTTTACATTAGAAGAGGCCTCTTTTCCCATTGCTTGGGTTCTCATAAAAGGAGTATTTTCCCCTAAATATCCCTAGCCTCATGCCCTGCCCTTATTTCTTTCAGCGGTGGAATCAATTTTCTTAAAGCTGGATAATTGGCATTAATTCAAGATTCTTGACTGAAGGAGTATAAGCTAGAAATGGTTCTAAATGGGAGGTATTTGGTGCCTTATCCTTTCTTCTCTACTCTGGATCATAGTGGGGCAGCTGAAGCATTTGCTGTTTTGGCAAAATGGTCTCTGGAGATTCACTATTTTTCTTTCTTCTTTATTGAACCTTTGCTAAAAGAACCACCAGCACACTATATACAAGCTAAAGATTCTGCCTTCCAAGTCCTGGGAAAGTAAGTTCTTCCAATTTTATAAACTCTAGAAGAGGTGGGGTGAGCAAGCAGTGTATAATTTGGTTGTTCTACACCTAGCCCCAGGGTGTAAGTCGTCCCATTTGGGCTTCACATTCTTTCCCATACTTTGCCCATATAAGAGATGCTTTGAGGAGTTAGTGCTCAATTGGTTCACAACTTAAATGAAAAAAAGGGAGGTGTTATTTGCTGAGGCCCTCCAAACAAACGTCAGCATTTCATAAAGTCAAAATCATTTATGTTCTGGTTAACTTGAAAATAATAAATTATCATGTAAATATAACTTGTTTTCATAGCAAAATTGAAGCTTTGAAACTAACAGCCATATGTATTGTATATTACATAAAAAAATTGAATTGTTACAACTTCTGATACTACTCAAAATAATGAAATTCTCAACTTGTTTAAAGTTTGTGGGAAACGTGCTTAGCTTTATAGAATGGACTCTTACATATTCCTAATTGCCAATTATTTCCCTCTCTCTGCCCAGTGCACGTTCAATATAAAACTATGCTTTTAATTAACTTCCGCTCAGTAAATAGGTATTCAGATGCACATTTTGTGCTTCAAAACTACAATTAAGGCTGTAGGGTTAGTTTTTGCAACGTTATTCTAATTAAAATACTTTTAGCTGTATTTGGCATGCATTAAAATGTCAAGTAATTGACAGCCCATAAGTGAAAAATTGATCCAATTATCAAGCCAACTAGAACTTTTCTCTTTTTTCAACTGCTAAGATTTATTATGGCTATTAGAATTACAGATGTTTATATGTTTGCTTTTAGTAATTGGAATTCATTTAACTTTGCCATGCCCTCGGTGCTGTTTCTGCTCTTCAGTGGGATAGACAATTCTTCAATCTTTGAAATGTGCCTTTAGAAAACGCTTCCCAAATCTCTCTTCACATGGAGTAGATAATCATGCTTTCATTGGAGTGTAGGGAATAGATTTTTCTTTTCATGTCTCCAGATGGTCCTTTTAGTAATGAATCACAGAGGAACACAGCTTGTCCTAAGATATGGCTTCTCTACATCTTATTTTCTAAATTAATAATATAAATCTTTAACGAATTAATTAATTTAAGACATGCAAATAGAATAAAACAGAAGAAAATATAACAAATGTTAATTTCTAATTGCAGCTAGTTGATTAGCCTCTCCTGAAATGTAATAAAAATATTTAATCGTCTCAATAAAAGTCAACCAAAAAGACCTCTAAAATATCAATTTTGTGTAGACTTGAAAGACATTTTAGAACCATTGTTAATAAATAAAGAAAAAAAGGAGGAGAGTTCATATTCACTCAATTATTTATATTGTTGGATGCGTACTGTGGGGAAAGCAATATATATTGTTTATCAAGAGTCTTCATTAATAAATATTAACCAATTAGAAAAGGAAGTTAATTCAGAGTTTAGGTTGTAGGTATTAAACCTATTTATATCTAGATCTAAAACTATAATGGCAATAAATATTAAACTAATTTATTTGTTATGGATGCCATAGACATATTATTCCATTGATAGCATTTTATATAGTATAGAGGAACATCTACATATATCTGAATCCTAAACAAGTCTTCTCTCACCCTAGATCTCATAACAACATTTGTCTATTAAAGTAAACACAAGTTTCTCAGCTCAGTACTCAATGCCTTTCATCATTAGATCATACAGCTTCCACCTATCCACCCACTTCCCTGGAATCCTGACACAGGCCACCCAACAATATCCAGCACCTCTTGGCCAATCTCACTTCTTTGTTTTCTTCCTCTGCTCTTCGCTCCCCCAGTAGCCTTCACTCTGCCTATTCAACAGTTCCAAGATCAGGCTCAAAACTTATTTTCTTCAACAACATACTTTATGAACCTATCCCAGAAATTAAATTGTTTCTTATTTTGAATATCACAGTAGTCTTATAGCGTGTACTTCACTTTAAGAAATTTATAGCCAATTGTCACTACTAGCAGTAGTTATGGTCTATAGAGTCACTGCAAACACTGAATCGTTGTTTCTTGGTAAAATAAAAGTAAAATAAAGAGTGAGGTTTCTCCGAGCCTCTGGTCATAACATTTTCCTTAACTGATCAGTGGATAATCTTGTTTTATGTGGGTTTCTGTTTCAAGAAGTATTACTTAATATGTATTGCTGATTCGTTAACATTGAACTCGTGGACAACGGCATTATACCTCATGACTGAATAAAAGTTATCTAACACACCTATGTTCTCATATGGCACATCACAGCCTTCGCAAACTTCAGAACACTAGACACCACTTGAACACTAAGCTTGAGAGCCGTTTTAAACAGCGAAATCACCAAGAAAAAGTACACAAACGTGACAACTGTGGCACTAAATAGAGCATGAAAAGGGCACTTTTTACATTATGAAAGGAAACAAGATGTCAGAGCAAAGCTTTATTTGACCTCAGCTGTGAATGTGTGCGTTGGGCAGCTCAGTTTTATTTTTCTACAGTGTGCATGTGTATGTCCAAGAATGGAATGGATCTCGAAGCTCATCAGTGTTGATTTTGGGGTTACAAATAAATTTTAATGACTAGGTAAACTCATAATAATGAAATTCACAAATTATGTGGGTAAACTGCCTATTTCTTAGTTGCTTCTACTATTTTATCTTATTTTCAGAAATATATCCTTCCCCCAATACTGATGAGATCCACTGTAGTACCTTTAATAATACTTGCTGAATGGGAGAATAAATTAAATCTTACTTTGACACAAAATTGTATCACAAGCGTGAATATTACTATTCAAATTAATTTGAATATGTAATCTCTGGCCTTATCTCGAAACATGGATTTAAAGGTCTCTGAGTATAATTTATTTAGAACTTAAAATGTAAATATAAAGGACTAAGCCTAGTTATATCAAGTGATAACTTTAGAGGTAAATATAATGACAGAGAAATATTATGTCAGTCTTGATAATATAATTCTGAAATAGCTCTCATGACAGAGACTACAGGCAACTATACCAATAAAGAGGCTACTGAATGATCTAGATTTGAAATGATAGGTGGGGAAGTTGGAATAGGGCAGCTGCAATATAAAAATAGGGGTGATTTAAGAGAAAAAAATTTTAAGGCTTATTTATTTTTGAGAAAGAGAGAGACAGAGTGTGAGCAGCAGAGGGGCAGGGGGAGAGGGAGACACAGAATCCGAAGCAGGCTCCAGGCTCTGAGCTGTCAGCACAGGGCCGTACACGGAGCTCAAACTCAGGGACACGAGATCATGACCTGAGCTGAAGTCAGGCAGACGCTTAACGGATTGAGCCACTCAGGCGCCTCTCAAGAGAAATATTTTTAAAGAATTAATTTGACGCCTTCTCATATGACAACTGTTTCTAACGATCAATCAAAAATCAAAATAATTTCTATTCTAGTCTATGTATAGCATGTGATAGAATTTAAAGGAAGTAGAATAAAATATTGTCCTGCAAATACAGGAAAAGAAAATGAACCAAGACACCAAAAAAGAGTAACAACAAAGCTGACATTAGTTACTAGTGAAAAGTCAGGATAATATTTAATATGTGTGATTCCCATTCTAAAAACTCAGAAAATTTAGGTTTCCCTCAAGGAAAATGAATCACATTCAAAATGGTTTTTTAAGCATCTTGCTGAATTCTTTAAATTTCTACTTATAACTATGTCCTTGGGGAGTATAAATGGAACTAGCAGATGTTAGTAAAAATGACTATGACTTAACAAGCTTCTCAAACAAACAACAAAAAACACAAAGTTTCTGAGTCCATAATAATTGCTTATTTGTGTGAAAAAGATTCTTAATCACACATGCCTCATCTTCTCATCTATTTCTCAACTAAAATGATCCTTCACAGACTGCTCAACATTCAAGATGCTGCCAAATTGAAAACGGAAGTGCTTTTGCTTTAATTTTCCCATGATTTGTGTTTTTTTTTTTGTCCCTGACAAAATCCAGTGGATAATTGTAATGAACCTGGATTTTTTTTTTAAAGTTCCATCATGCTACATTCAAATTTGGCAAAAAAATACTATCTTGTTTTCTGTTTAATTTAATGCACGTGTTCAGATTGTTCACCAAGAGGATTCATTGCTTCATTTAGGTGATTAATATGTAACACAATCAAATGACCTCAGTGGAATATTCCCAATCATCAACATTATGCTGAAATTAGCAATAGCTGGTTTATTTTATGACAGGTATAAAAAGGAAGCTGATCTTGTTTTTCAATTGCTTCTCTTTCCATTGGGAGGAGCCATTGCCCTTCAAGAAGAGAAAGCATGGTTACAGAGAAAGTTGTATCTTTGTTTCTATTTTCATCTGGTTTCAGGACTTTGTGGCGTGGGATCAAAATTCATTCTAGGAAACAGGTATTTCAATAATATCTTTATTATGACTACCTCCCTTCATAACAAAAAATTCTACAAAGCAGTCCCTTTTCAATGGAGGATGAATCTGTGCCTGACTCAATGTGTCTTACAATACTAGAGAATTTAATTCTTTCGGAAATAAAAGAGTTACATGGAATTAAATGTTGTTTTGTTTTTAGAATAACAAATAAAATGTTCATTGTAAAGTCATAGGACAAATTGTGCTCAATTTGTATGTAACTCTTTTTCAATTTTCAGATATTTCTTCACCTCTCTCTATATATTTATGCATTAAATAAGTTCTTCTGAAGATGAACTTTAAAAATGGCCTCTAAATATTAGGTTGGCTGCAACAATTATGCTGAAAAACTTGAAAACTTTGAGGATCAATCCTATATTTACTGAATGTGCAAAATGTAAAAGAACTAAATCTAGTTTGAAGGAGCAAAATATACAATGAGAAATTGAGCATTGTGTCTGATATGCTTACTTAGGAAATGATCTTTTGATCTTTTTTCTGAGAAACTATTAAGGAAAACATGATGCAAAGGGGTAGGCAATGGTGCATAAAGCATCAACACCAAACAGAGTCATTACAGGATAAAAAGTTTAAAATAAATTCAATATGCAAACATTAAAATACTCAGACCCAATTTCTCTTGGGAATTTCAAAGCATAATCCTTTGTCAAAGGCGTAGACTTCCAGTTGTTTAACTGGAGCAGCAGGTATAACAAAATAAAATTCACTGTCAGTGATCTGCCTTGAAATTTTCATCACTACAATTTAAAGCACAGAAACGACAAATAAATAAATTAATTAATTAAATAAAGCAAAGAAACAACAAAAAATCCTTAACTCTAAAATTCATCCAACTTCTTTTTTTTTAATTCATCTCATTTCTAATTTAATAACTCATAATAGATAACATTTATGCGGGGTCTATCATGTGCTACTTTATTAGGCTCTTTATATTCATTATTCCCTTTAATTCCTTGAAGAAACCAATGAGGTAGGCATTATGATTTTTATTTTATAGTCTTCAGGATTCTAGGTTCAGAGAGCACAAACAATTTGAATAGAGGTACATGAAATTTTCAAATCTAGGTCTCTATCACTTCAAAGTCTGGATTCTAGCCACTTGAAAACATTCCTCCAATTAACAAAATCCAATCTTCCATTCTCAGAGCTCATATTAATTAACCTTTCAGGGGAATTTCACACAGTTGATCACTCCCCTTGGATACATTTTCTGCACTTGGCTTCCAGACCACGGCAATCTTCGATTTTTATTCCTACCTTACTGATCTCCAGCAAGTCGAGGCTTTTGTTGGCTGTATTCACTACTAGATCCTTAGCACATGGAACAGAATGTATAGAGCACATAAATAGGAAAAAAGATTTTTCTGAAATAAAAGTACTTTTAATTTGTAGAAAATAATGAAAATACATTTAACCCTTAAATATGTAAATATTAAGTAACAAAATATATTAGTGAACCTTGAAAATATATAATCTTTATGCATTTGTCTTCCTTACAGAAAAGTTTACTTAGAAAGGTGATTTTAAATTTTAAACATTGTTTACTGAGTACACATAGAGATGATGCTAACAGAAAGCTATAGAAATAGACTTCTCGATATATATCTTTCTCTAGAAGAAAATATTCCTTTACTCATTAATATCTACTGAAAAACTACTCTTCTAGGTTTTATGGCTACAGCATGGGTTAGCATTGGTAAGGCTGTTTTGGATTGGGAAGTCAGGAAAGAAATCCATCAAGAGATTTCTTCATGGCATTCAATCTATGATGATAAAGGATGATCAGTCCATTATTTGAACAAAGATCTAAATGATGGAAAGGTGAGTGCCATGGGAGTAACTGGGAACAAGTGTTCCAGGGAACATCAAATGTGAAAGCTCTGATAAGATTTACTGTAAATATACTAAAGGTGGAAAGGAGAAAGAGTAATCAACTGCCTGAGCAGAGAATTGAGGTCATAGGACAAACAGGTGCTCCAAAAATTGTAGGCACAGAGGTGGATACCTAAAAAGAAGCCCAGGAGCATGAACGTCTGCTAGACCCGGTACTGGGGTAGTAAAACTTAAATCGTAATTGACAAATTGCTGGAAGCTCAGCGTGGAGAACCTGAGAGTTAAAAACTCCAAAGGAATCCAGTCATGGGTGGGAGGCAGGGGCGGGGGGGGGGGGGCGGTCCCTACATTTTCATGAGTTTTATCTCTAGGTATCTTACTAGAAAAATAAAAACAAAATTTCTCTCATGCTTCCAGAATAGGAAAGTAACTGTTTTGAAATGCATCCATAGTATTGTATTTTTAGCAAGGCCTTAACCAGCACAGGCTCATTAAAAGACAGACTTGATGGACTATGGAACACTTTTCTTTCCCATACAGCTTATCATCACATCAATAGGGCTCCTGTATAATTACAGAGGATTACAACTGAAAGAACTGCATATCTCAGACCTTATTTAAGAATCTCTAGAGAAACCCAAAGAGACAAAAACAAGAGGAAACTTTACCTTTAGACACTACTGTTACAGACAACAGTATGCACAGCCTAACCCCTTGCCAGATAAACATAAAACCTCATACTAAAGGCCTATTTACTTCAGTTCTTTTTACCCAGTTCATCATGTCCCGCTTTCAAAAAATTCACAATTAATGCCAAGAGACAAAATAGCCGCATTTAAAAAACACAGTTTGGGGGCGCCTGGGTGGCTCAGTCGGTTGAGCATCTGACTTCAGCTCAGGTCATGATCTCACAGTTCGTGGGTTCGTGCCCCACATCAGTCTCTGTGTTGACAACTCAGAGCCTGGAGCCTGCTTCGGATTCTGTGTCTCCCTTTCTCTCTGCCCCTCCCCTGTTTGCACTCTCTCTCTCTCTCTCTCTCAAAAATAAATAAACATTTAAAAAGATTTTAAAAAATAAATAACAAATAAAAAACACAGTCCGAAGAGATAGATCAAGCATCAGAACAAGATCTAGATACAGCAGATATGGCAGAAATTTCTAGCAGAACTAGCCCTCTAATTAATTATCAGAACAGGAATCTAAAACAACTATGATTAAATATGCTAAGGGCTAAAATAGAAAAAGTGGAGGATATGTCAAAGCAGATGGGTAATATAAGCAGAGAGATGGAATCAAAAGGAAATACTTGAGGGGTGCCTGGATGGCCCAGTTAAGCCTCCGACTCAATTTCAGCTCAAGTCATGATCTCATGGTTTGTGAAATTGAGCTCCCTGTCAGGCTCTGTGCTGACAGTGAAGAGCCTGCTTGGGATTCTCTCTCTCTCCCTGTCTCTCTGCCCCTCTTTCGCTCATGCATGTGCATACTCCCTCTCTCAATAATAAATAAACAAAAATAAAAGGAAAGGTTGGAAATAAAAAATACTGTACAAGAAATGAAGAATGTCTTTGATAGGCTCATCAACAAATTGACACAGTTGAAAAACAAATTGGGGCGCCTGGGTGGCTCAGTCGTTTAAGCGTCCGACTTTGGCTCAGGTCATGATCTCGCGGTCTGTGAGTTCGAGCCCCGCGTCGGTCTCTGTGCTGACAGCTCTGAGCCTGGAGCCTGTTTCAGATTCTGTGTCTCCCTCTCTCTGACCCTCCCTCGTTCATGCTCTGTCTCTCTCTGTCTCAAAAATAAATAAACGTTAAAAAAAAATTAAAAAAAAAGAAAAACAAATTTAGCTATTAAGGAAATGTCAACAGAAATGTCTAAAATAGAAATGTGAACAGGGGGAAAAAAGGTGAAAAAGAGGGAACAGAGTATCCAAGAGTTGTGGGACACTTATAAAATGTAAACCATATGTAAAATGAGAATTACAGAAGATAAAGGGGAGAAAATAACAAAGGAAATGTTCAAAGTAACAATGGCAACGAATTTTCTGAAACTAAGGACAGACACCAAAACACAGATCTCAGAACCTGAGAAAACACCAAGCAAGATAAATACTAAAAGGTCTTCACTTGGGCAGACATATTCACACCGGAGAAAAAATCACAAAGAGAAAGTTGTGAAAGAAATTGGGGGAGAGGGGAACAGAGAAAAAAGGATGAGAAGGAAATTGAACATTTCTTTAAAGAAGGAGAGTGCTGGAAAAGGAAAAATAAAATCAGATCATGTATTTTTTCATCTTAATTGATTTAACAAGAAATGGTTTGCTTAAAATAATAATAGCGATAGCGTATTCAGTGAATTCAGCCTATGGATAAGTGAAATGAATTACAGTAATGCTATTATGGCAGAAAGAGAGGAATTTAGGATACTGTGGCATAAAGTATTTGTACTACTTGTGCACTGGTAAAATTGGTTTTGAAAGGTGACTTTGTTTAATGTAAACGTATTTGGTGAACTAAAGGACGATCATTAAAAAAGTAAAAAAGAAAAAAATGTGAAGCTGATATGACAAAAAGAGAAAAAAACAGAAAATATGAGGTGGGAAAATTATAAGGGACCAAGAAAGGCATTACACAATGAAAAAGGGGTCATTTCTCAAGAAGACATACCAGTCCTTAAGTGGGTGCATGGCAAACGGTAGATTGTCAAAGTACATGAGGCAAAAACCAATAGAATTGCGAGGGATCAATCCACTATTATGGTTGGAGACTTCAAGAGATCTCTATTAATAATTGACATATGCAGCAGGCAGAAAATAGGTAAGGATATATTTTAATGGAACAGTACCACCAATCACGTGGATCTAATTGACATTTATTAAATACTTGATCTCACAAAAGCAGAATACAGTCTTCTCGAGCTCATGCAGAACATTCACCAAGAGTAGGCTGTATTCTGGGCCATAAGACTTTACACATTTTACAAGAGTAAAGATAATTTAAAAAAAAATAGAAATAAATAGAAAAAAATTTAAAAAATAGAAATTAAAAAGAAGCCAAACAAATTACACTCTCCATGGAGTTAAACTAGAAATCAGTAACCAAAAGCTAGCTAGAAAACCCCTAATTCTCAGAGATTAAACAACACACTTCTAAATAACACATGGGTCAAATAAATCTTAAGAGAAACTTAAAAATATTTTGAACTAAATGAAAAAAGAATACAACTTCTCAAAATTTCTGAGACGCAGCAAAAAAAAAGTGTTTAGAGGGAAATTTATAGCATTTCACACACGTGTTAGAAAAGAAGGAAGATTTGAAGTCAGTAATATAAACTTCCATCTAGAAAGAAGAAGTCACAAAGGAGTATTTTTTGACAGAAAAGAAACTAACTATCCAGAATCTAGATCAGTGAATTTTGTATATTTAGTTCTTAGGTAATATCCTGGGATTAATAATCTTGTATGTATATTGTAGAACACATATTTGATTATTTACCAAGACTACTTGCACAGAAGTAGAAGTGTTAGATCCAAGCATGGGTTTACATATAAGGCTAATACTACAAATGGCTACTAAGAATTCAGGAAATAACACTGGTATCGTGTAAGGATGCCAAATTTCTTACACTCATGTTAAAACCAAACACTTTTAAGCTTTTTTTTGGTTGCCAATTAGAGAAGCAAATACACTGTATCATAAATTTTTATTTTTCTATTGACTAAGTAAATCTAATTATGGGTTCAATCTATGCTGGAAGTACCAATCTAAGCTTCTAGAATAAAATTTAAAGTCTAAATCAGTGCCACTCAATATATAGTTCACAGACCAGATTAGCAACATGAGCATGGTTTGGGAGCTTGGGAGAAATGCAAATTCATGGCCTCCACTCCATAGCTCTGAATTCAGATTCTCTGGAGGAAAGACTAAGAATCAGTGTTTCAATGATTTTCATATTCATTCATCTTTGAGAAACATCCTTTTGCACCTTGTACCACCAGCCATCCTGTCTTATACTTAAAAGCTTGTCCTGAACTTTGCATGCCTTTTCTCCTCTGTCTTGTAGAACCTAGGGTCATAGAGTATGTTTCTGACATCCAGATGATTTCTATTTCTTTCTAGGCTCTTGTTCCACCCCATATGCTAGACTATACGTTAACTTTACTTCTTTTCTATGTTAAATGTTCCGTCAGGGCATGTCAGGGTATAAGTATGTTTTTACTAGCTGTATGGAAATCTGTCAATACGTCCATTTATATTTTAGTTTTCTGGTCAGTGTTCTTAACTTGTGCCTTTGTATGTCATCATTTTAAATGCTCAGTTTTCCGTATAAGTTATACCTAACATACTTAAATAGATTCTTAGACTCTATTATTTACATGTATTTTACTTTCCCTAAATGATATACTTTATCATTACATATTTACCACTATTTAATATTTAAATAGATTTTTCCCTAGGGGCACCTGGGTGGCTCAGTCAGTTGGGCGTCCAACTTCAGCTTAGGTCATGATCTCACGATTTGTGAGTTCAAACCCCTCATTGGGCACTGTGCTGATAGCCCAGAGCCTGGAGCCTGCTTTGGATACTTTGTCTCCCTCTCTTTCTGCCCCTCCCCCACTTGTGCTCTGTCTCTCTCTCTCTCAGATATAAATAAATGTAAAAACAAAAAAAAATTAAATAGATTTTTCTCTCTTGCTCTGTCTCTCAAAAATAAATAAATGTAAAAAAAAATTAAATCGATTTTTCTCTTATTTCTCGTGCAAATTATGGTTTTCAGTTTGATGTTTTCTATTAATTGTTCATTTCATTTATCCCCCTTTGCATCTCTGTTATATTAAAACTGTTTTATAGCAGCTTGTTCCTTTATATCAGAATGCTTTTCATCAATTTACATGTTCAGATTCATCATTTTTATTTTGCACTTGATTATTTCTATAGGTCCTTTTTAGTTTTTAATAATCATTTTTAAAATGACAAAAGAAAAATCTTTTACAAATGTCCAAATAAGGAGTTCGCAATTTCTCATTATTGTATTGTAACTTTCTGAATAGTTGTTATAAATGGCAGTTAAAATGAATATTATCAATTCTCAACAGGAGCCTAAAAGATGTCTTTGGCCACTTCAATGCCAATGGATGTGAAAGAGAAAGAGTGGAGAGAGACAGTGCTCTTAACCAATAGCAATTAAAATATCTTACTATTGCAAGTTTTACAAAAATACTTGGTCATGTGAATACATTGATAGGGACCCTCCCATTTTTCTAGAAGGTGACGGTGCAAGTGAACCCAGGATTTTAAGCTTCAGTCTGATTGCAATTCCAATTTCAGCCAAGAATGTTTAATTTCCCTGATTGTGTTACTATTTTATTGTTTTTTCCCTTAGATTCTTTGCAGGTTCAAAAACTCTATGTAAGATATTTCTATGTGCTTACTTTATATGAATATTACAGAAAAGAACTACCAGAGACACACCTCTCTCCCTCCCTCCCTCTTTCTGTCTTTCTCTCTCTAAGGAATTTTCCTATACAATTAGAAATTAAAATTCCTCAGTGACTATAGGCTTTAATTCTGTAGTTTAGATGAGAGGAGATAAAATTAGCTCTACTAATACCCAAATTCATATGGAAATAAATTTCAAGGGTGCCTGGGTGGCTCAGTCTGTTGAGTGACCCTTGATTTCAGCTCAGATCTTGATCCCAGGGTCTTGATATAAGCCCCGCATCAGGCTCCGTGATGAGGGTGAGCCTGCTTAAGAGTCTTCCTGTCTCTCCCTCTACACCTCTCCCCTACTCATGTGCGCGTGTGTTCTCTCTCTTAAAATAAAATAAAATAAAATAAAATAAAATAAATAAACTTCATAATGAAAGAATTATGTCATTGATGTTGATGTGGCTGTTTTGGAAACAAATGTCTCTAAAAGCCCTTTATGACCTACCTGGTCCTGTTTCCTCCTCCACCACTATTACATTTATCTGTCTTTCTATTTCTTTTTCTCTCTAATATCTAGTTGGGTTATTACTGGAGATTTTCTTAGATGGCAAAGAATTATGGGATGATTGCACTAAATAAATATATGCAGCTTATTATAAAAGTCTCTATACAATAAACTATTAAGAGTGCAACTCTGGCATTATTCTTCAGTCCTTAGCTAAATTTAGTGTCAACTCTTAATGCTATGCTGGCTTTCAATATGCATTCAAAATGGTGAAGATAAATAATTCTGACTGAAACCCTCAAGTGCTCTGCTCTAAGAAAGAATCTGAAGCCGTTCCTATATCCTTATAGTTCTTGAAAAAGAGGTATCCTGTTTTCTGTTCACAGGTAATACCCCTGCTTATGTTGTGGATCTGATGTCCCATCATTACTTTGAGACCTTATTTCCTGTTAGTAGTCTCTCTTTTTTTCTCTCTGTGGTTTCATCATCTGTAAAGCCTAAAGGCATATTCAAGTTAACCCCAGTTCAAAACTAGGAGAAGGAGGAGGAAGGAAGGTGGAAGAGAAGAGGAGGAGGGGGATTAGGAGGCAAAGAAGGGAAAAAGGAGAAAGGACCAAACGTCTAGGTTTCATTACCTTTACATACCACTGATTCTTGATATCTTCTCATAACCATTACTTGACAATGTTGTTTACACATTAATTTACAAACTCACTAGATGCTTTACCTTTATTTCATTTTGTTTCTGTGTCAGTTGCACTCTTGGACACTGATTCACTTGGAAAAAATCTCTCTTCCATTGGCTTTAGAGATGCTATTTTCCCATGTTTCTCTTTTTTTGATTTTTCCTTTTCATTTTCTTTAGAGTTCTTTCCATTAGTTGCATACCCTGCTATGTCATGTTTTAGAATTCTGCCTTTTTCCCCTTGTTATGCACACTACACAGTTGATCTAATCTTTTCATTATTTAAGTATAATTAATATATAATATCTTATTAGTTTCAGGTATACATCATAGTGATTCATTTTTTGTATGTTACAAAATAATCCCCATGATAAGTCTGGCTACCATCTGTCACTCTCAACATCTTAATAAATATCTGGATAGACTTAAAACAACAGAACTCATAATATGAAATACTATCTGCTAATCAAAAGCAACTCTCTGGAAGGACTTTTATTCTTTATTGGGAAGAAAATCTTGACCATAATAAATACTTGACTAAGTATTTCACCAAAGAACATCCAAGATTTTTATTATAAAATCAATACCACCCAACTACATACTGGAAATTATTTCAAAAATATTCTACTGTCAATCATTTGACTCACAGAACCAGTATTAGTAAAAACATAATTTGTACAAATATCTTTTTATTTTGAGATCAGTAAAAGAAAACCAAAATGTCAATTTCCTTCATTTCAAACATCTACTTCAATATGTAGGAAAGGACAACAATTCTCAGGAAATAAATAATCATAACCTGGCTGATATGTGGTTGAAGACATTCTAGAAAGTGATTTATACAAAACTCAAACACTATAGGCAGGAAAGAGAGATGAAAAATCTCAGATTGTAATGTTTCTAAGAAATGTAATTCTTAGCATGTCCTTGTATACTTGATTGGGTCAGAGTTCCTGAGTACAAGAAAACTGAAATTGAATAAAAGCCTGAAATGAAGACAAATGTTTTCTACTGGTAACACTGAGAATGGACAAATGAAAAAAAAAAAAGAAAAGAAAAAAGACAAAAGAAAAAGAAAAAGAAAAAGGAAGAAGGAAGGGAAAGAAAGAAAGAAAAGAAAGAGAAAATAAATGCCTTTGAGAAAACACCATGAGGTGAGTGGATGAATGGGGAAGAAACTATTAATTACCAAGAAAAATAAAAGGAAGAAGAACACAGTTATAAAAATAATGTACTGTAAAATTTATAAGAAAACATTGGAAACATTTTTATTTGTATTGCCCACAGAATTAAGAATGGGTTGGTCTCTATAAAATAGGAGAAAATAATTCTTAGGACAGAAGACATTGAAATGGAAATTCTTTAAGATGAGTTGAAAAAGTCAACCAGATGAAAAGATGCTTTCAGAATGAAACAGTAACTTGACATCATTATGAAAGACTGTAAGAATACCAACAAAATGCAAAGACAAAATTAAATCCTCATGGAATTAATACAAAGTGAAATTTACATTAAGGGAAATCAAATCACTGACCACTGGTCAAACTTGAGAAGTTCTCCAAGATTGCAAAGGAAAAAGACAAAAAGATAAACTAGATGAGAGATCATATTAAATAGAGAAAAGGGAGAAGACAAAATATTCTAAGGAGAAATGAAAACAAATAAAAAATATAATCTAGGTAACATGATTTAACATTTTTTGAAATTAAATAGAATCTGTGTATTCAAACTGGTGCTGCATCTCATTCAAGAAAAAATCAAAGAAAAATATTTGGAACTATTTTGGAATGTTTCTGAATGACAAGCATAACAAAACAAAACTTTATAAAGAAGCCCTTAAATTAAAAAACTTTTTCTGCATGGGCATAAATTTCAGGTGAGTTTAGGGTAGTTGTTTGCAGAAGACAAAGGAGAAGCAACTATGCAAGAAATATTATTCAGGTCAAGAAGTACACCTCCATAATTTAAAAATATCATAAAAAATTTAATGGATCATACAGCTGAATTAAGGGATCAAAATAACAGTATAGAAATTTTTGAGCAAGGTCTTTGATTTCTTTTGTCAGAGTTCCATAGTTTTTTTCAGATAGATCTTGTTCATATTTTGTTAGATTTACCTATTTCATGTTGGGGTGCTAACAGAGCTTTTTTAAAAAGTATGAAAAGATGGAATTGTCATACTTGAAGACTTAAAAAAGAAAAAATATTTAGGAGAATCATACACAGAATTACAATATGTTCTGTTCTTTGTTGTGATTTTCTCCAGCATTTTGTAATGAGCAAGTGTCATTTGTACAAACATTAAATTCATTATTTAAAAGAAAGTCGTGGGGGCGCCTTGGTGGCTCAGCGGGCTGAGAGTCCATCGTTAGCTCAGGTCATGATCTCACAGTTGGTGAGTTTGAGCCCCACGTTGGGCTCTGTGCTGACAGCTGGAGTCTGGAGCCTGCTTCAGATTCTGTGTCTCCCTCTCTCTCTGCCCCTCCTCCACTCGTGCTCTGTCTCTCTCTCAAAAATAAACATTACAAAAAAAAAAAGTCATCACATAAAATAATGAACTAGAGTCCTGATTCTATGAAAGAGAGTTTAGATAATTATTTTAACCTGATGATAAAATGCTGCAGTTCTCAAAAATTATTACTGAAAGAAGACATATATAAAACAGTGAATGGGTACCTGGGTGGCTCAGTGGGTTAAGCATCCCACTTTGATTTCAGTTCAGGTCATAATCTCACAGTTTGTGCTTGCAGCAGAGTCTGCTTGGGATTCTCTCTTTCCCCTCTCTCTACCCCTCCCCTGCTTGCACACATGCTCTCTCTCTCAAAATAAATACTAAATAAACATTTTTTAAAAACCAGTGAAATAAGTATCTGTATCTAAAACACACTTTTAATTTTGGAGAAGCACATAGGTGAATAAGCAAAGATATATAACACTGTAAGCTTTTAATAGAGCAATATTAAAAGTTATTTTCTCTCTTTATTACTAGAGAAATATAGTTTTTTTAGCATATTTTTGAACAAGTACAAAAGAAACTTCTGGTAAATATAGAAAGAGTACATATAAAGTTTTTAGAAGAGTGGGTAAGAACATAATAAAATACAGTCAATATATTACAAATACAAAAGAGAACTAATAAAGGAAAGGAGTAAATAGGTAGAGTTGCAGGTTATACATTTTCTTTTCCTGGTGCCCATTCACTATTTAGCTTATATTTATTTCGGGGAGAGCACAAGCGGGAAGGGGCAGAGAGAGGAAAACAGAGGATCCCAAGCAGGCTCTGAGCTGAAAGCAGTGAGCCCAATGTGGGGCTTGAACTCATAAACCAGGAGCTCATGACCTGAGCCGAAGTCGGATGCTCAACTGACCTAGCTACCCAGGTGCCCCTTCTTAGCTTATACTAATCACTAAATTAATATTTGTAAAGAGAAGAAAAGAAGAAAGGGAGGGAAGATAGTATGGCAATAAATAGGAGGTGAAAATGACATTATTGAGGACATTTTTAAAAGTTTATTTACTTTGTGTGTGTGGAAGAGAGAGAGAGAGAGAGAGAGAGAGAATATGCATGGTATGGGAAGGGCAGGAAGAGAGGGAGAGAGAATCTCTAGCAGTCTCCACTCTGTTAGTGTGGAGCCCAAGTCTGGGCTCAAACTCATGAACCATGAGATCATGACCTGAGCCCAAATCAGGAGTAAGACGCTTAACCAGCTGCGTCACGTAGGAGCCCCACTGAGAACATTTTTAAGGAATAGTAATAACGAAGTTCATCAGAGATGTCCATTCCTTTAAATTTCTTCTTTAAATTTTTGTTTAGGAACTTATAAATTCATATTTGGAAAAATATCTTAGAATAATATCTTCAAATGGTATCTTGGAATAATACCTGGGAATAATATAATATATTTAAATATGCAATATATTTGAAGTTTTCCTAACTTCCTTTCCCTCCTTCCTCAAGTAGTCTTGCTTAGTACCTTCAAACTCGCATAAAGTTTCCTAAGCTGTTCCCTTACACAAACAGATTTACCACCTGTACTGATTTTAAGAAGAAAACTCCAGCCTCCTTAATATGGCAGTCAAGCTTCACTATCACTGTTGGGATAAGATGTAGAACTGATGTTATTTGTAGTGAGAATTGTCTCAAAAATATCTTTGAGATCTTCATACTGACTCAAAAATATCATTGAGAAATACTAGAAAACAATTGATACACTGAGTTACTTCTAAGAATGTTGAAAGTTTTAGGAGAAATTTGACACATTAAAAGGCTCAGAAACGAAAACTGTAGAAATGAAAACTGGAAGAAAGCACGGGAAAACTCATGCTCTTAAACATTTTGTGCTTTTTAAAAAATCCAATAAATGGCATTGTTTCTTGTGTATAGAAAACATATCTCATTCATTTGTATCAATGTGGAAACCAGATTTTTTTCTTATAAATTAAACTGTGACTCAGAACCTAACACATATAAGGTGCACCACAAGAATAAATTACTTAATGTAAGTGTTCATTCCCTTCAAATATATATGCTCCAGTAAAGTTAAAGGAATTTAAGAGAATATTAAATAATTGATTTTTCTTTTAGCTATTTTTTCTGATACTATATGTTTTTTAAGTAAAGTAGAAACATGTTAGGAAATGTGGCTTAACTGGCTCTTTTTCCGTATAGTATTTCATGAATGGAAGGAAAAATTCCTGCAGCCCTTAACTGTGAAGAACACTGGTGCATTAGCCATTTATAACTCGTAAAAACAATTTCAAGTAAAATTTAATGAGAAAAGAGGTGCATTCATCATTTCCATTAAGATGATAATTTCTTATGAGTTACACTTGTGAGCAGAATAACACACAGTGACCTTTTCTGCAAACTATTTGAGACAGCATCAGTTTGTGCATGCTCTCTCTCTGGGTTGTAGAACTGAATGATCATCAGCTTGAACTCCAAATTACATGACTGTAATTAATTATATCACAACTGACCTGCTGGTCTGATCCTCAGTTCTCCATTTGCACTTGCCAACCTGAACCAATAATTTCCAACTAACAGACAAACTGCATTTTGTACTCTTTCAGTATGATACCAAAAAGTGGGGCTTAGTGACAAAATGACACAGATACATCATACTCATTGGGAAACCAGGAGAGTAGGTAAAAAAGAGAGGCTGTTCAGACCCCAGACTTTTTTTTTCTGGGTGTTCAGACTCCAGACTTTGACCTGCAGGTCTGCCCCTATCCACTTTACAATGTGGGTAAATCTAAATTGGCTCATCTAAAGTAAATATGTAGAAGATACTTCTGGCAATCACTACATTTTAGTGTTAGCAATTGATTACTAATTAGTAATAACTCTATGCATTTTAAACGTATTAACCCTGTATTCCTTATAAATATTTCCTAGTTTATCTTTAGATATGTTTGATGGATTGAAATGAAAAGAAATTGTTATTTTTAGAAGGTAAAATGTATGAATTCATTTCATTCATAGTAACAAAAAACACACAATACCTAGATTTATAAACTAAGAGTATTAGAAAGAACAGCCCAGAACACTGCCAAAAGACAGAAGGAAAAAATAGTCTTGAATAAAAGGAGAGAGATAACATGTTTATGAGTGGAGATATCAATAACTGATATGGCTTTCATATCTGATATGACTGATAGGACTGATACGACTTTCATGACTTTCATAGTCGAGTTTCACTGGGAACACCCTGAAAGGAAAACTTGTTTGAAGGCAGTTTATTGAAGAGTTTATTGGTAACAATACCTGTGAGGGAATGGGAAGAAGGATTAGGTAGAGAGAGAATTTGAACCCTTTAGAAATGTCTTGAATTAAGGCAAGGGGTCTGGACCTTTGTCCCTGTACCTTCACCAGTCTGAAAAAATAAATAAAGGGAACTTTATTTAACATGGCGTCAGGAAGCTCTGAGGAAGGAGCTGTCCACACACAACCACTGTTTGCAGCCTGCATAACCCGCAGAAAGTAAGAAGGTAAGAATTAGCTTGACAAAGGAAGCCATTTTCCAGATGGAATTTCGTCTTCTCTTTAGAAAAAGGAATCCCAGCAACAACGGATTAACCACCACTTGCAACCAATGACAGATCGCCACAACCATGACCTCTTGCTCTCCAGTGGACTTCAGTTTGAAACAACCGTCCCCAAATTCCTCCTAAAACCTAATAAAATTGACTTTCCCTTTGTCTCTTCGGACTTACCTATGGTTCACCTTAGCTTGCATGTTTCAAATTGTAATTCACCTTCTATTCCTGAATAAACTCATTTCGTTAGTAAAATAACTGGTCATCTTATTTTTAAGGTTGACACCAGTCATTCTGAATACGTGCCCTGGGGGGGGGGGGCGGTTAACCTTGATCGACTACTGGGGGAGGAGTTCAGGTGTAAACCGTCAGCAAGCAGTCTTCTCTGGCAGCTTGGGCAATGAGAGACTTAGCTCTGAAAGGGGACCCGGACTGCATACCTTGGCAGCATTAAATGGTCAGATATTAATTACTCTCTTACAGTGCTGTTGGCAGTGTAAGTTGGTATAAATTTCCTGTGAAGCAAGTTCGGAAATGGAAATGGCAGTTTTTCTCCCCTTACTTCTAGAACTTTTTTCTAAAAAAATAATACATGACAAAGATTTATTTATTAGGCAAATATGTAAGATTTATGTTCTTATTATTTACCTATAAATAAATATAAATACATAATATATGTATATACCATACAGTATATGTATATACTATACTATAATATATACTATAACAGTATAATATACTGATATTATATATCAGTATATGTATGTATACAGTATATATTATATATCATATGTATATATGTATATATTCAGTCTATATGATATATCATATGTATATATACAGTACACAGTATACAGTATACATTATATATCAGTATATGTATATATACAGTGTATGTATATACTATACCATAATATATACTATAACAGTATAATATACTGATATTATATATGCATATATATTTCATATATATATGAAGGAAATGTGCAGAATATTTATATAGATTACTCCTGGATTATGGAAGTTTGGTTGATAATTTTTTCCTACCATTTATTTTTCTATGTTTTTTAAGTTACCTATAAAAATGAACATTACTTTATAATTAGAAAAAATAATTAACCATGATATTTAAGCTTTAAACTGTCTCTTGGTTTTTTCATATATGACCAACGTCCTAAATCATACAAACACATGGAATATATGACTCTACCCCAAGAGATGCCTCACTAGAGAATGTTGTGAAGTTGTTCCTGATGGGAGATAAATTGTGCAGGTACTTTTCAAATTCTGAACAGGTTATCTGGAATCACCTTGTTGTTGAATTTAACCTTGTTAGGACAGGCAGTGTTTGTGAAGGTAAGAGCATAGGCTTTAGCATTCAACAAATGTGATCCGAACTCTTAGCTTTCACATTTGCCAGTTCTGTATCCTGGAGAAAATAATTTAAGATCTCTACTCCTCAGTCTCATCGTCTGTAAATAGGGGATAAAGTGGCTTACCACAGAATGCTGTGCATGTTAAATGAGAGATGATATGTTGAGTAATTCCTCCTATTTCAGTCAATTTTGTGAAATATTTTAAGTGATCAAAAGTGATGGCTACTTTCTTATTACTCTATGGAATTTTTTTTCTTGTAAAGTCATGGACTCTACTTTGAATACAAACTGAAGGAATGAAAGTATGAAGAGGACGACAAATCACAGAAATAGTATAGTGTTTTGGTCTAATTACTATCATTTTATGGGTGGCCGACAATAGTTTACTTTATTCAAAGTAGAGGAAAAAATAATTTCTAGCTAGTAGCTTTGAGGAAACTAGACTATCACTACTGCAAATTATTAAGTTTACAGTATTAAGTTATGGAAGAGTTATTCTGAAAATGTTCATATATGTGTGTATACACACACACTTTTTTTTGACTCACGTTGGAAGTATACTGCCCTTTGCTGTCAAATGGTACAAGAATGCTATATGGATGCATTGATGTGTAATAGGAAATCTTTTTACACACACTAAAACTTGGTTTTTAGTACTCAGTGTCCAATGACCTGAGATGAAAGGAGAAGTACCTATATTGAGGATCTGGAAAGCTGGCCCAAACCTTCATTAACAGCAAGTTACACAGAATTCTGACAGGCACAGGGCCACCTGAAAATGTATTTTGCCGTATCAAGGAATTAAATCAGTGCTTATCCCCTTAATAATAATTTAGCAAAGCTACCAAACAATTTTATCATGGTTTTATTAATTTTTTTTTCATTTTAAATGACATATGACTAATCAGAATCATAGTCTTGTAATTCAGGATGAATGAGATGTCTCTTTTACAGACATATTCCTTGGGAAAGTATATACTAATGATTTTGTTTTTTTCTCAATCCTTGTGCTAGGTGCTTGAGCCTCTTCAGTCTGGAGAGTGATTAAAATTGAAAGATAACCTAATAAGCAATCTCACAGAGTGCCTGAGATGGAGATTAGCAAGGCAGCCTTCTTCAATTAAACCTGAAGGCTAGTGAAATGAAAGGGTACTTGATCCATTCATTTCCACCTACCATCCAACTAGGACATGAGCAAATAAATTCTCTGTCAACAAATGCAGTGTGCATATCACAGTTGTTTTATTTATAATGTTAAATTGTGAAAAGCAATTATTTCTTCATAACCCTTCTGGAAATAGATGATGGTTCAGCTCAGATTTCTACCTTATTTTCAAAGTGGCTTTTTGTGTAATGTATTTCATAATGGATTTTAATGGATTTTCATGAAAATTTTTCCTCACCGATATAACATAACTGCTGCTTTATTCATTCCTTCTTCATGGTTTGAGTTTAAGAGATAACCTATGCTAAATTAATCAGATGGCCTAGTATTTCCTACTGTAATACTACAAATTGAATCAGACATTCAAAAAATCTTTTTTATTGTTCTTTAAATGTAACAATTTATTGAAAAGGAAACATTAATCGAACTGAGAATCTGGAGTCATGGACTTGAGTCCAGGCTTATTTCTTGTCTGTGTAATCTTGAGTAAACCACACTGGGTTCTGCATATTTTCACTTACTAAATATGGTGACATTATTTTTTTGTTCCTCTAACTATAAAATTCAATATTTTTACAAGGTGTATACACTTTGTATTAAATCAATTAAGTATTAAATCAGTTATCCCAGAAACCTAATATATGGTGATCTATTGTCTTAGAAAACACAGCACGGATCAATTCCTGGGTCCAGTGAGAATCCTCTGGGGTTGGACCCCATATAAAACTGTATTCAAGAGTTTTCCTCTTTTCTCTATTTGATTCAGGTATAGTTGTTCACAGGTAAAGGTATACCTGTGTCACCTTATTAAATTGTTTTCGTTGTTGTTGTTGAGGGCTTTTTTCTTTTGGTTAATAAAGATTTAATTTTAGGGGTGCCTGGGTGGTTCACTTGGTTAAACATCTGACTCTTCGTTTCGGCTCAGGTCACGATCTCACAGTTCGTGAGTTCAAGCCCCCATTTGGGCTCTGTGCTAACAGTGCAGAGCCTGCTCGGGATTCTCTCTCTGTCTCTCTCTGCCCGTTCCCTGCTTGCTCTCTATCCCTCTCTCTCTCAAAATAAATAAATAAACATTTTTAAAAATATTTATTTTTTTGTATAATATATAGAAATTTTAGAACTGGAAAAGATGTAAAGATAAATGAGACGTTTTCACTTATTTCCCCTATTATGGAACATATGACAGCAGAAATAAAGGAATCAGAGAAACATGACTAATATGTCTATCCCTCAGTGTCTGCTTCTTTTGAAAATTAGGAAAACTTACTCATCTTTAAGTTTCGATCTCCTTTAGGAAAATAAATTGTTTTCACTATATGTTTTTAAAAATTCTCTTTAATCCTACTACAAACATAATGTAATTACCTACAGATTTTTAAATAAAAGCTACAAAAATATTTTTACCTTCTTAACTCAGTTTTATATAGGTGTGAATCAACTTACAAAAAAAAGCCTCCATCAGCCAAGTTAGGCACTTTGGAGGAAGGAGTAACAGAGTATGGAGTGGTAGAATATAAATTTGAATGCTGATTTTAAACCTGTGATTAGTAGCCATGGGTACTGATTTTTTGTTGGTAAAATTCGTATATAATCTTTATAACAATATCTCTGCAAAAATCAAATAATACAAATTATATCCTGTTTTAAAATGTTAGGTAAGCCATGAAATAGCTTGCAAATGGAAGATATTGTTTCAACAAATTTAAAATAGAATTCAGACCTTGCTTACATAAGCCATATGTGTCCAAATAGTTGGTTGATCCAACATATATCTCCTGGTTTTCATATTTCTAGAAATTGAACCTGAAAGAAATTGATTAACTCATTCTTTTTTTTTTTAATTTTTTTTTTAACGTTTATTTATTTTTGAGACAGAGAGAGACAGAGCATGAACGGGGGAGGGTCAGAGAGAGGGAGACACAGAATCTGAAACAGGCTCCAGGCTCTGATCTGTCAGCACAGAGCCCGACGCGGGGCTCGAACTCACGGACCATGAGATCATGACCTGAGCCGAAGTCGGCCACTTAACCGACTGAGCCACCCAGGCGCCCCTGATTAACTCATTCTTATGTTTCATGTCATATCATATTGAACTAATCATTTGGTCTGTGATGAAAATCCATTTCCTGAATAATTATGAATATGTTTTACACTAATGTTTTAAGCAAAAACTTTAAATGCAAATACAGACTTTAAGTAACATGATGTTATATTAGGATAACAAATCAAAGAAAATATGAAATGTAAAATCATAAAGTGAAATGTAAATATAAAAATGCAGAAAGAAAAAGAAGCATAAAAATAAGTATTCCAAATCTAGAAAGACTTAAAGGCATGGATGGGTGTTAAGAGTAAAATGTCCAGACAGGAACTCTTGGTGGCAGAGTATGTGTTGATATACGCAAAATTATAGAATTAGCCAGGGGAGAATCACTTCCTGGTTTGTAAGCAATGAGAACCAGCGCAGGTTTGTTTCTTTGTTTTCAAGGAGATCAGAATGAGCTATGGAAAAAGACTTCTGAAGAAAAGCTAAGCAAAATTCTGGGAAAGATAGGTAGTATCAAGTTAAAGAACAGTTGAATCCAGAGGAAATAACATCACTCTAACGTTTAAGAGTGACAAAACCTGCAATGGGATTATTAAGCCACTAAAATGAGTTTAAGATTGTTTCACAGAAAATCAGTGTCTTAGCACCTGAAAAATCAGACTATATAAGCTACTATAAATAGGAAGTAGTCAAAGGAAGTTTCCCTCACTTCTTTACCTTTGTGTGATTTGCACTCAATTTTCTTCCAGAGTTAAAATAATCTACTTTGACTAATATGAATTGCCTTGAAGAAGCTGATGCCTTCTTAAAGAGAAAACAAGAAAGAAGGACAGTGTCCCAACTTGATTTTATAAACTGGCAAACAGTTTTGCAGTGATCCCCACCACCTACCTTTTATTATTATTAAGAGAGAGGGAGAGTGGGAAGAGGCAGAGAGATAGGGAGGAGAGAGAATCTCAAGCAGGCTATGGGAAGAGGGAGGGGTGGGGGCTCGATCCCAGGATCCCACTACCCTGAGATCATGACCTGAGCTGAAATCAAGAGAGGCTTAACCAACTGAATCACCCAGGTGTACCCCCAACCCTCACCAAGTTTTTGAAAGCTTTTTTTTTCCTGTTTTTGTTTGCTTTTTTTCATACTTAACACATCCAATTCCTTCTGCTTCTTTCATTATTTTACTAAAGTTTTCAAAAATATTTTACCCACTAATTTCCCTAAATTCTGCAGCTTTTCATGTCATAGATTAATCAAATAGAACTAGCAGAAAACAACAGTCATCTTAAACCTGTTTTATTTTGTTTTGTTTTTTTTCTTCATAAATCAGTGCTAATTATTTAGATCCATTGAGGCTGCAAAATGTTAAGCCCTGCATAATTGAAGGAAGTGTTTGGTATTTATCAAGGTTTTAAAGAACCAGTGCATAATTTTAAATCTGATGTAGCATTTTATATTTTACTGGCTATACTTTCTTATAAAGCCAAGTTTCAATTCCGACTAATTCCAAAATTGTTATGCAGTTGAATGTTCATGATGACCTGGTAAAATTAACTATGGAAAAATATCTAGTGAATGGTACAGTATTTACATTATAACTATTCTTTAGAGAATTTACATTCTCCGACGAGCTCAGGTAATTATCCGTGATGGAAGAAAGGATTAATATAGGTGTCTATCTTTTCAATTTATGTCTTGAACTAATATATACCAAGAGAACTAAAATATATTTCAACAGAACTAGTTGAAACTGTTTAATTGTTTTGAGTGGGAATAAAATAGTTCAGAAAATATCATTTTAGATGCAGTTGTATTTCCATCTATATTGTGCTTAGAACAAAATATATCAAATACTATTACATTGAAACCTTTTGTACTTTCACTATATTGCTGCTAAACGTTTACAGTGTTCTTTTTGTGTGATTTTTATTCTGAGTCCTTAACTTTCTGTTTTCCACGAAATCAACAGATGATCTAATTTGGACATGGCAATTAACGTTTCCCTTCTTTCCATAATTTAGTATGTCAGGATAGTGTTTTGTTTTGTTTTGTTTTGTTTTGTTTTGTTTCAAGTATAATGACCTGTGCTTTTTCTAAATATACTTACTCTATCTCAAGCTGGAAGCTCTGCTTTGACTTTCCTTGCCATCTTCATTGCAGCCTGTTGGAAATCAAGCATCATTTGAGGTCATTGGTACTTCCTTTTCTTTGTAGAGGGTCGAATGATTATGCTCACTGTCTAGGACAATAAACACCAAAAAAACACAGGTGAGTAGCTATGTGCATGGCACAATTCTAAGTGCATCATATGCTTTATTACTTTTGTTTCTATCAGCCTCATAAGTTAGGTCAGCACCAATAGTAATTAAATTAATTAATTTAATTAATTAAATTAAATAATTTAATTAATTAAATTAAATTAAAGATGAGAAAGATAAGGCTAAGTAACTTGCACAATGGTACAAACAAGTAAGTGGCTGAGCCAGGGTTTGGATTCAAACAGTATTTCCATTCTCTCGGCCATAACAACTATACTTCCTGTAATATGCTGTATTGTTTACGGGAGCCAAGACAGACCAACAAAGATGGAAGGTGAGGCTGTTTATAAGGCTTTAAACTGTATAGCTGTTCGGTTAACTTGGGGACAAGACCCTTAGTACTGGGGCATCAAACTCAACAATGATTCTAGTACTCCCATTTATCATGGAAGAAGCATGTAGCCATTGGGGACTTACCTACTGACCACAGGGCCTCTCAAAGTTATAACTTCCCAAGGTAGAATAATGGAGGATAGAAGAGATTAAGGTTTAGTTGAATATAAGAAATGGATATAATTTACAGAGGAATAGGAGAGGCAGGTTTGTACTTTATGAGAACAAATGAAGACATAACTCTCAGCATTTGCATCCTTCTTAACAAAGACAAGTTTTAACGTGACTTATAAAAATTACTGTATTGGCATAATATCCATATGAAGATATCAAACAGAAAGCTGAAAACTCTCAGCCTTAGGGAATATGTTGGGACTGGTACTGTGGTTTGGGATGTCTTCACACAGATGAAGTTTCCTTACAAAATCTTATAGTACATATGATATTCATTGAGTGAAAAATCTAACCTTTCTGTTATTACTGCTCTTGAAAAACTGTCAGAAAAATGAGAAGGAGGGTATAAGACTTCTCATAAATTTCAGGTATTTTCTATTTAGCAAAGTCGAGGTGATCAACTGAATATCTATAAAAGTTGAGGCACCTGGATGGCTCAGTCAGTTGAGCTCCAGCTCTTGATTTTGTCTCAGGTAATGATCCCACGGTTGTGAGATTGAGCCCCATGTCAGCCTCCACACTGGGAGTGGAGCGAGCTTAAGATTCTCTCTCTCCCTCTCCCTCTGTCCCTCCCTCAAGTATGCTCTCTCGCTCTCTCTTTCTCAAAAACAAACAAACAAACAAAAAATAAATAAATAAGTTAACCACAATGCTAGAAATGTAGCTGGCTATATATAGCTTCCTCATGTTTTACATAAATGAAATCATATTATGCAAATCCATATACTAAAATAAAATATATACAAGAACAGTCATCCAAATGTTAACATGGATTAACTCTAGGTTAGAAGAGTAGAAAAATGTGGAAAAAGAGTTTTCAGTTTAGATTTCATACCTCTATACTGCTTGAATTTTTCAAAATTAAGCTTGTATTTCTTAATTTAAAAATTTTAAAACCAAGGTAGATTTTGGGCAAAGTTGTAATTTTATCTGAAACACTGGTCACTGGATTTATAATGTTGAATGCTAATTCTGCCTCACCACCTGTGCCCCTAATTTCCACCTTCTTAACCAGAATTTGGCAAGATAGACCCTAAGAATCTGCATTTTAACAGGCTTTCTCCATGCTTTTTATGCACAGTAAATTAGAACATCATTATTTTAGGGGTGTCTTGGTGGCTCAGTCTGTTGGGTGTCTGACTTCGGCTCCCGTCATGATCTCACTGTCAGTGAGTCATAGCCCCTCATTGGGCTCTGTGCTGACAGCTCAGAGCCTGGAGCCTGCTTTGGATTCTGTCTCTCTCTCTCAGAGTCTCTCTCTCTCTCTCTGCTTCTCCCCCACTTGTGCTCTCTCAAAAATGAATAAATGTTAAAAAAAATTTTTAAAAGAAAACTATTATTTTAGAGGGTAGTTTTAATAAAGATTTAGGGGCAAAATAAATTCGCAGTAGGGAGTGATAAAAAGATGCAGATATTGAGGAAGAAAGTAAAAAGTTCTATGGAGAAATCTTGAAGGAAAGAAGAAGAAGATAGGCAACTGTTATTTTGCTGGTGACTGTACATCACATTCAGGAATCCTTCATTAATTAAGGAAACAAAATACTCTTAGAGAATCTATCTTTTAACTCTTGGTACAAAGGATTTTTGTTTGAACTCTAGGTGTGTAATTGGTGGAATGAGTCTAATGTACTAAGTCAGGGGAGTTACGGTTTGAGTTACACTGCGAAATAAATACCAGGAAACATTTTCTTTTATCTGTGTTTATTTCATTTCTCCAATAGACAAACACATTTTTACATTAGCCATCCTACAGATAATAGTTTTATACCTTTTCCATAAATGGCAATATGTGTATTTTATCCCTATTAATTTAGCAGAACCTGCTATTTTTGCTACTTTCAATATATAGAAGAATTTGCTACTTTTAATAAATCAGAACTCTGCTGATTCTCGTTGGGCAGCTGGCATTCGTGTTTATAGCCTTAAAGGGAATGTGCAAACATCTGCGTTTGATGAATAAGTCCATGTGCATTGTAGTTCCTTCAACAGAAATTGTTCAGAAGTTCGAAGAGCTAGTGATAAATAATTAATGAGCACAGAAGCAATATTCTCACTTTATTGCCAGACTTAGAGGAAACACACAGTACAAGCTGTAAACCAGGATTTCCTTTCTCTTTTGTCTTCCCTTTGACTAGTCATTTAGTTGATTGCAGGCTCTGCCATTCAGAAGACCTCAGGCTTATAACATATCTTCATTTTATCTTGTCTTTAATTCATTTTGTCAAATGAATATCATGAATATTGAAAGCCTCTGTCCTTCAAATGCCACTGAGACATGACTTCTAGAGACAATAACTTAACTTGGATGCGGTGGGTATGAAAACATCTACTTTCTTTTTCTTACTATTTCTATTTCTATTTCTTACTTAAAATTTTTTCCTGATTTTGTAAAGGTTTTCTTATGACATTAAAGGAATGGAAAATTGAAAAAATATATAGCAATTAATGGAATAATTCTGTGTATTTATACACAAATCTTAGAACCAAATTATGAATATGTCTGGCAACACAACAGCCCCACAGGTTGGCTCTAATTTGGAAGGCTTACAAAGGTATAGTACCTGAAATTTAATATGGGCTTTTATGGATACAGTGACTCAGGCACTGATAAAAGGTTCATTTATTATAAGATAAACTCTGCCAAGGGATTATGTATACTAACAAATTTAACAAATTAAATACATAGAATCAGGAAAATGAATTCTATTACCTTTAACATAATATACTATTAATTAAAAATAAAATTTGATATTAATTATATTTAAGCTTGTACTGTTATAAAATCTGAACTCAACATGTCCCCTAAAATGACAGCCACTGAGACAACAAAAAAAGTGGATCAGGAAAGTAAAGCATATATATCTTTATGCCAGGCACCATATTACAAATATTATCTCAGTTAACCCTCCTAATAACCTATATAATAGACATCATGTCTGTTTTATAGATGAAGCCAATATAGAAGATAATATAACTTTTTCTAGTTCTCATGACCCATGAGTACCATAACCAGGATTAATATCTTGGATTGTCTTTCTCTAAAGTCCATGTTCATTCCACTGAACTGCCTTGTAGAATAGCTGATTCCACCGTATGTGATATTAATAGTTTACACTTGATGGCATACGGCTATTTCTTGACATCAAATATTTTAAGACATATTACTATTCTCTGGGTGACAGAAATAAGATAAAAATGTGCATACTATGGTCCTAGTATTAAAGTTTGGGGCAATATTTCCAACCATTTTCATAGTCAAATTTACTGGACTCAGTAACTTTAATTCTCCCCTATTTTCTTATGGTTCTCTCTATAAGAACCGATCTCTATCTTTATCTATCTATCTATCTATCTATCATCTACCTATTTATATTTATTTTTTTCATCTGTTTATCTATCTTTTTTAAAGGTTTATTTATTTATTTTGAGGGAGAGAAAAAGAGAGGGTTGAGTGGAGGAGGAGCAGAGAGAGAGAATCCCAAGCAGGCTCTACACTGTTAGCGTGGAGCCTGAGGTGGGGCTTGATCCCATGACCCATGAACCATGAGATCATGAACTTAGCTGAAATCAAGAGCTGGACACTTAACAACCCAGGTGCCCCCATCTAATTATCTTTCTATCTAATCTTCTGTCATCTCTCTCTCCCATCCATCTACTCCTGTGCCATGCCTTTATGTAATTTCCTGTTTTCTTAACCATTACTGAATTTATAATGACAATAAGGACTATATTACATTTATGCCTAGCACAGTGGCATTAAAATTTGTTCAATAGAAAAGAATGTAATCCTTTAGTTATGACAAGATTACACTGGAAGGCAGACTGATACCCAAGATTGTTGTAAATCAATGCAGCAACAGGGGAAATGAGGATTAAAAGGAATTTGCTGGTTCAGTTTTCAATTTAATGATATTTTGCAGTTATAAAGGGTGAAATACACATGAAGAAAGAGAGATACCTGGCAGAAGAGAAATCATGTTTTTTTGTGATTTATTTTCCAGATAAGAGTCATCCTTTAAACAATGGTTTCTGCTACTACTGACGAATTCTCCCCAATAGAAAAGATTGACTTACTGATTTGTGCTAGTAATAAATTATATATTTTACTTCTTTAGTCAGCCTCATTTCCTTATATTTATTTTATTTTTCCTTATGAGTGAAAATGTATGGTGATGTGGAAGGAACAGAAGCCAGGAGTAGAAATCCAAGTTCTAGTTCTGGCTCTTCTAATTAGTAGATCTAACGTTTGGGTGTCTCATTCAGCCTCAATTATCTAATGTGGGGATTATAATATATGGTTTCTCTATGAAAAAAATAACTTATTGAAAATCAGTGATATTTCATGGACAGAGTAACATATGCTATGGCCTTAATGCCATTTAACAATCACTAAGTGTCATATGATATGTTTAGTTCCCATTTCACATTTGATTAAGTTGATCTGATCAATGGAAGTAATAGAATGGATATTCATATGCAACTATGATCCCAAAGTCAGTGCTTCTTTCACAAGTAATGAGTAAATTGATTTTTATTTTGTTTTACTACTGATTATGCTTATACAATTGAAAAAAATTATAATTTACCAAATCAAAACAAAACCGATTTTCGACAGAATAACCTGTTGGAAGTTTTCCTTGTAGCAATTTTAATTTGTACATTGAATTTCTCTGTTGGTTCTTATGGGATTGCATAAAAGGTCATTCAGAGCATGCTAGGATCTCACAAGCAGAACAGACAAATGGTCACCTGATGGTATAATGCTTTCAAAACACCACAGGATTGCCTAATTTATGAACATTTCCAGGTTTAGGACATTGTCTTCTTCCTAAAGATCATTCGATTTATAAAAGCTTTTGTTGTTAAAATCAGTTCTTTATTATTACATTGAAAACCTCCAACATCTTTTGAATGTTTGCTTTAGAGTATCTTAAAGTACGCCTACACTTTTTGCATATGAAATCTTTGCATGTATCAAGATAAATATTTCATAATTCATGTATTATCATGGCTAAGCATCCCATATTTATTCAACGGGCTGTCATTTGATAGGGATTTGGGTTCCATCTTCACTTTTTCTGTTTCTTTTTGTTACTGCACTTGAACATGAGTTCAGGTTTTGCCCAACAGAGACAGAGCAGTTCTATCACTTCCCATTTTCTTAAAACATTGTTTTGTAATAAAGTCTAAGAATGACTACTTAAATTCGAGACGACAGCCCATACAATTGATGTATATTAAGCTTACAAGCAACCGTAAATCCTGGTGCTTTATTTCTTTTTCACACAGCCAAACCGTAAGTTCTTATTTTGTACTTGTCAGATCATTTTTAGACCGGATTTCAGGACTCCATGTTTATCCCAATTTCTCCTCATGCTTACCCCAGCATTCAAACTTCATAGGATCATTTTATCCTATCCAAATTGTTTACTGTTTCTTTAAAAACAACATCTTCCAAATGGTAAGATTTTTGAACAGGCACTTTTGGACATGTAATCAGACATGTTTTACTATTCAGTAATCTTTTTTTGAGGCAGTATTTCACCAATTATGAATTCTCCTAACTTTATTCCGATTCTAATTTTTTCCATTATGGCCACATAATATTTTGATAGACATTGGTAAAATCTTTGACAAAATCCAGATTATAATCAGGGATGCCAAATTTATAGGCGCGGATGAAATTCATAGTTGACATGTAGTTTTTGGACCTCAGGACTTAAAAAAAAAAAGAAATTCAGTGACTTTAGGGAAGACATGCATTCTCAACTCTCCATTGGCCCCTGTACTCATATTGATTTACTGTTACTGCTTCACACTTTTATGTTCCTGATGTGACCTCTAAAAGCATTTGAGTTTGAGATCCCTGAATGATTCTTCTCATCTATCAGCATTTTATCCAGATAAGTCTTAGCAATTTATGAGCTCACTCCTAGGATTTACCAGTTATCTCTATTCCAAGCACACACACACACACACACACACACACTGATATTAGAAAATTAATTCTTGAATTTTTCCCTGGTTAAATATCAGTTAAATGTATCCCTGATTAACTATCATTAGTGTTGAATCTAACTTCTCTACCTTTCTGAAAGACATGACTCTTTTTTCCCCATCTTTAATCTCTGCATAGTTATGAAAATATAACAGCTGGTGACAACAACTTTCCATGCGTTTTTTTTTTTTTTTCAGTGTCCTGGGATTTAATTTCTCTGGGCAAGAGAACTTAAATTTCATTTAGAACAGCTAGGAGCAGATTTAAAATTCTGTACCCATCTTGGGATTCAATTCCATGTGAATAATGTTTCCTCAGACTGAAAATGGCAGTATGTCATTATTCCTGAGAAAGAAAAAGGCACAAAATAGGAGATTGAAAACTGGTACTTTATCATTTAATCATTAGTTCCCATTGACCAAGATGGCCTTAATGTTCTCCTCAGCCTGGCTAAATTTTAGACAGTTTTCTTCCTGACTCTAGGCTCCTGACCTGCTTTTCTTAGAACTTTTACCTTAGAAAACTTGCAACTGTAAATTCTTTCTTTGTCCCTTTGAGATGTAAATCTTCTCCAAGCCTCTTGCCAGTTTTATAACCCAAGAATATCTTTCTCAAGGACCTGGGAGCCATCCCTTTGAAATGTAATCATTAAGAAAGATAGTACCCCTATCTTCCAGTCCTAGTGGGGAGAATAAAACACAGATGGACAAATCACACTGACCAAACTCCCTGTTAACATTGGCCAGTACTTTTCCACTTGCTCACTCCAGCCCTTAAACACTCTCTGACTTATGTTTCAGAAGAATTGAAGGAAATCTCTCCCTTTATTGCAATAGTCTTGAAAAATGTCTTCCTTGTCTGGGACAATTTTCCTTTGGCATCATTAACCTAGCTACACAATACATACACACACACACACACACAAACGTATATACACACACACACACACATATATATATATATATATATACACACATAATGTGTATTTCTTTTTTAAGAGAGAGAGAGAGAGAGCAAGTCAGCGAGGGGGAGAGAGAGAGAGTGACAGAGAAATTCCAAGCAGGCTCCATGCTGTCAGCACATAGTCCAATGTGGGGCTGGACCACATGAACTGGGAGATTGTGACCTGAGCCAAAACCAAAAGTCGGATGCTTAACTGACTGAGCCACCCGTTTGCCCCCGCAAAATGTATGTTTAAATAGTAGTAACATACATTGTGTACTCTTTGAGACACTGTGTTTACTTCTCATATTATCTTCACAACAATGCCAAAGGAAAAGTTCCAGCAATACCCCTGATTTGAAGATCAGCAAACTAGACTGAAGGCTTTGCTTACTTGCTTAAAACAAAGTAGCAAAAGGCAAAGTTAGATGCCAACCCAGGGAATTAACTCCAGAATTCATGTATTTCACCATTAGGTTGATCTGCCTACTTTTAAGCAATATTTAACACTCTAGAATTCTTCAATTCAACCTTATTTTTAAAAATCTTTTAAAATATGCCTTTAAAATCGGAGCTGAATGGAGCTCTTAGTTTCTTCTTCAACTACTTCCATTCCAATGGTGTGATCTTCTCAGGGTCTCAGCCCATGCCCATCTTTATTCTCAACTTTGTAGTCCATCTTTCTCAAGTTTGAGGTACATTTATTACATTCCCCCTTCCAGCTCTCACTAACTTGAAAATGACATAGTCTCTGTCTCAAAAGGTTAAACAGCATGTGTTCATTTTCTAAATAAAGTAATGAGGCATAGAAGGTAAATTGCAGTAGTAATAGCCACAAGATCAGATTGCTGATAAGGGAAGATTTTAGTAGTGATATTGATGACACTGTCTGAGGAACTAATTCTTTGTTGGAAATGACAAACAGAACAGCCTCAAAGCAATCCACTAAGCCATCTCAAATACATAGTATGTAAGCTGATCATCACCCTCCCTTGGGCATTCAAGGAACATTAGATTGCTATTTTTGATTTCTTTTTTATCTTGTTTAACTCTTTTGTGTTTTTAGTAACAATGGTTTTTTTTCCCAAAAAAATGTCTCCTAATTTTAAGCATTATACCAGTTTATAAGTAATTTATTGATATTTTGATTTTTGTACTATTCATTTAAAATGCTTTAGGTGATGTTTTGTTTTATTAATTTTTTAGGAAAACACCTGTTATTTTTCTTTATTCTTATTTTTTTACTATTTTTAAAAATTTATTTATTTTGAGAGATGGAGAGTGAGAGGGGGAGGGGCAGAGAGAGAGAGGGAGAGAGAATCCCAAGCAAGCTCTGTGCTGTGAGTGCAAAGCCTAATGTGTGGCTCTATCCCACAAACCATGAGATCATGACCCAAGCTGAGACCAAGAGCTGGACTCCTAACCAACTGAGGCACCCACATGCCTCAATATTTTTCTTTTTTTAAAATATTTTTTAACATTTATTTATTATTGACAGAGAGACAGAAAATGAGCATGGGAGGGGCAGAAGAAGAGGGAGACACAGAATCCAAAGCAGACTCCAGGCTCTGAGCTGTCAGCACAGAACCCAACTTGGGGCTTGAACTCATGAACAATGAGGTCGTGACCTGAGCCGATGTGGGATGCTTAACCGGCTGAGCCACCCAGGTGGCCCATTATTTTTCTTTGTTATTTAAAAATATCTATCAACTGGGGGCAACTGGAGGGCTCAGGCAGTTAAGAGTAGACAAAACAGAGAGGTGTGTGTCTACATACATGTGCACGTGAGCACACACACACACACACACACACACATACACTTCAGTTGTATATAGTCTACCTGAGAGCTTATCACTACCAGAGAGGGAAGCTGGTCTTGTTAATATATACTGTCCCATGTTCAGTCTTTTGATGCCTTTCAAGAAATCTCAGTGTGAAATAATTGAGAAAGTAGAAAAAAAAGAAAAATTAAATGACTTTTGTTAGGAAAACTTTAACACACTGTAAGTTAAAATCTAATTTGAAAGGGAAGTGTGAAGTCTCATTTGAAGACAGGAAACTTCCTTCTCTCTGAAAATGCAAGGTACGTTTTCTACCATGAAATTTAATAAGCTGATATGAATCAGTATCTTCACAGTCTGCCTAGAAGTGAAAAGCAAAATTATCTTTCTGGCCAAAATGGTGACACATAATTACTCATTCTCAAAAGAAATCATTAACACTACAGCATTTTCAAATGCACATTTGCCTAGACATGATATCTATCTTGGAGAGTATTATTTAATGAAGAATATTCTGTCATCCTTTGGAACACAACGGAATGTGCAAATAACCAGAAAGCAAGCTCTGAGTAGAGGGTCAGTACATGTGCTTATGACGATGCCATGTACTGATATGAAATGTAGAAGGTCATGAATAATAAGGTACAATAATGCATCCCAAATATTCAAATTGCCAATTTATTGCATTTCATGCATATTTTCATTGACTTGTCTCATAATATAGGCAATGCTATGCCTTCTGTATACATACAAATATCCACATGCAAAAGTAAGAGGAAAAAAAGAGAGAAAAGAAAACAATTCTCATTGATCTAACTGGAAAAATATTGAAGATGAAGATATGTGGATATAAACAAATCCAGGTTATAGAGATGATAGCTTGAATTCTATACTAACCGGAGATAAGGACTTATCTACAGCTAAAAGAGAAAATTCATCATTGTGTGACCTATATTCAATGCTTTACGAATCTGCCTGCTCATTTTACCCATCTCTGCATCATTCCCAAGTAGAGACAAGACGTTTCAACAAGATGTTTCAGACCATAGACTGTGAGTGTATCCTTACTTCAATTACCATTTTATTCTGAAAACTGGTGATATTTTAATGTTAAGTAAATAGAAATTCACCATGATAAATCAGGTATCTTGATTATTCAGTTTGTATTGGACTGCATAACCAATCATTATATAACTTCTGAGGACATAGGTCACAAATTTTTGATGACAATTTTAAAGCTTAGACCAAATATATTTATTTATTTATAATTCAACATAAGAAATCTAGTTTTTTCCATGTATATTATAATCCTCACTAATGTATGAGTGCATGAAGTATGAATGGAGGCTTACAAAAAGTCTCTAATAAGACAGAAAGTCTCTAACAAGACCATTAAAAAAAAACAAACACTTAGAAGTTACGAGATTATAGCAGCTAAAAAAAAAAAAAAAGATTTAGAAAGACATTGTGTAGAGCAACTGATTTATACCTGCTTTGAGAAGGATTTCATATCTTGCTCCAAGTTTCTATGTTATTAATTTTTATTAGGAATTAATAGTAAATGTTTCATAAACATTCTTGTTTAGTTTTTGTGTGTATATGTGTGCTTACTATTTTTTTCTTTTAGCCTTTATGTAATTGCTTTATATTAACAAAATTTTCCAGTCAGTTGGGAAAAGCCTAATATCCACAGGTTTTTGAGGAATCCCAGGGGTTATCACTGCACTTTATTGGCAGAAATTCCAAAAAAGCTCATGCCTGCATGATAAGAGAATATGTTGGCAGGAATGATGGATGGGGTAGGGAGGTCGAAAAAGAGCAAAAACTTGGAAACCATTGACATAGGACCATTTACAGAGCTTATTTTGAAGCAATAATCTGGAATCAATCTGTTGAAATGGGTTCAAAATTCATGGCTCAAGTATTATTATAGAAGGGTTTGTAAGGGAGACTTTAAAAATCTGATTCTTAGTCAAGTTGGGTTGATAGTATAATAATGGTATTGACTAGCAAAATAATTTAAACAGAGACCCCAGATATACCTAAAAGTAAAATATGCTTAGGAGAACTTACAGGTATTTTTTCTTCCACTTAATCATTCATGAAGTTTTATTCATTGTTTAAAATGTGCTGACAGTCTAAACATACTAATTGCATTCATTAATTTAATTTTTCCAACAACCGTATAAAATCTGGATTGGTATTAAACTCATTTTAAGATGGACAACTGGAGCACAGAAAAATACCTTTCCAAGGAAACATAAAAGTGATGGGCCCAGAATACAAACCCATTAAGTTTCACTCAAGACACCTTAACTGATCTGCTAAATTGTAGCAGATTTCAAATTGAATTCCTATGTTTGAAAGAAACCTTTTCTTTTTTCATTGATCTATAAACCACTTAGAATATTAAACCATATATTAAAATGAGCATAAAAAGAGTATTTAATAAAATGATTTCTGCCTAAAGATACTTATGCAATTATTGAAAAGTAAAAACATTTTTTTAGATTAAATGTTTGGTAGGATTTTAATAGACAGGTATTGATAAAGAAGATACTTCAGAGAAGATAAAGTCAAGAGCACAGGAGAAGAAAAATTCATAGCATACTTGGGAAATAATAAGATGTTCTATTTTTCTGGAGAGTATAGAACATGGCAAGTAGTCACAAGAGACAACTGTTAAACGGGTTTGGGTTCAAATCATGAAGATCTTGGAAACAAGTTTATAAAATTGGACTTGGATCTTTTGAGAACAAGAGATATTTATGCTTTTGATTAGGACAGAGACTTAAGCATAGACTAACTGTGTGATTTGTGAATACTATTTGGTAGCATCTTATGGTACAAATTGTCATGTGAAAGAAAGATTCAGTTCATAAAACAGCATAGTTCAAAACAAAATTCTTTATTGTGAAATAAAAAATATATATAAATAATAAGGCAGACTAAAAGTCAGGGTTCTGAAAGTAAATATTTGTTTGTATAGAACTTTCCATTTTTAAATATTCAAGTTATCAAAAAGAAACAAATCTTAGAATCTTTGATTAAATTGTGAATGGGTATTACTGATTAATTCCTCAGACAATTTACTAATTTCTATGAATGTCTTGTATTTCTAGACTCTTTTCATATTCGTGGAAAGCACATTAAGAGTAACCTGCATTGATTTAATCAATAAGGAAGAACTTATTAAATGATTAAGGTATGCATTCACATGTATTTTTTTCATCTTCAAGAGATGATTTAGGTCATTATTAAAACCTTATTGATAGTTAATAGCTAAATTTTAACAACTTGGTGAAAACATTCTAAAACAAATACTCCATTATATTGTATACATTTTATTTCTAAAAATAAAACAATTATTTTGTATATAATTTTTGTGAAACATATAGAGACTCACGGTGTCTTTTAATTGTTCTAATTCTTGAAATTATTTATTTCTTAGGAGACAGAGTTTTGTGAGTTTTATAATTTTCCCAGTACTTAGTATAGGGCACTGGAGATGGTAATTGCAAACCCTGTGTATAACAATATTCCCAAATTCTGCAAGAGGTAGCCAGGAGAGTTCTCACTATCCCATCACCACCTTCCAAAATTTGAAGTCCATAAAAATTGGGTTTCCCAAATACACTACCAAAGGCTCTTCTTAGAAGATAGAGTTGAACAAAGGCTGTCTTGAAAAGACGTGTCTTGGGTTCCAGCATATACATTTGCACTACTGGATGCAGGGCTTTGTGTCTGTAATTCAATCTCTCCTCCGCACTCCTCCAACCACTATGTGCCATTCATTTTCACACGAGAACAGGTCTCTCTGTTCACTTGTTTCTAAAGTAGCTGTGAACACCTTGAGGGAGTTTCTTCTCATTTCAGTATTCCAGAGGCCAAAAATTGTGCCTGGAACTCAATAAATGTATGCTGTGTGGATGAATGAGATGATTACCTGGTTGAAAAACGAGTACAGATGAAAAAAAAAAAACAGGGTCGATAAAGCTAGAAGTAATGCATTTTTCAACACACCGTGGTTTCACCAGGATTCGCAGAAATGCCAGAGACAACTTTATTAGTTAGTGAAGAATTTTATTGCTGAAACAATATTTCCTTCATCTTATGCCACTGCTTCATTGAATTTTTCTACAAAATCTCTGTTCCAGCTTCATTGCCTCTGGCTAAAGTCAGGCGGTGAAGAGAGGCCATAAATAGCTCCTCCGCTTGCTGCTTCCGCCCTCACTCAGGATGGGGAACCCCACAATTCGCCAGGCCCTGCGTGCACTGGAAGGACTCAGAATTCCTTCTCAAGCACTGTTTCAATTTCCCAAGGCTATAAGCATTACAGATATGAAGACAGTGCCAGGGGATTATGTGGAATTTGTTAACATAAGACTTTATTTCCAGTTAAGATTCTGGGAAAATTAGGACACCACCTGCCTAAGTGAGGTATGCGAGTAAAGAAAGACATGAAATCCATACTTGAGACTATTCGTGTGGGGAGGAAGTGAGGCAAGATTAAAATAATATTTGACCTAGGGATTTACAGGGATGCCATAATACTACGTTTGACCTTTTACTTCATCCCGGAAGGTCCCCAAAGCTAACTATAGCTTATATAAGGCTTTAGTCTCAAATCCTGGTGCAGAGCCCCAGTGAAGATTGACCAAGTATTGATGCCTTTTGTCTTTGCTAGAGACAGGAGGATCTGCAAACCAGAGAGCTTTCGTTTAACAGTTTTTCCTGAACAGTTCTGGCGTCATCTTAGGTTGTAGGCACTTCCAGGACTGTACAAAGAGATTTTGTGCCTAATAGGAAGGAATCACAAAGGAGAAATTTAATGGCTGGAGTTTCCCCCTACCTCTGATTGAATTCCTGTATCTCTTTGACCACTTTAGCTACAAGGAAAATTTGAGAGGAGTGTTACAACAAATATTTGCTCAGACTTACCTGGGTACAGTGAAAGTTCTACCCAATGTCCGTTCCTGAGTATGAAGTTGGATAGCCAAGAACCCTAAGATAATATTATGTAGACTGTAAAACAATTATAGCCTCAAATTTAGGCTAAAAAAGGACACAGTCTTGGAGATAAAGACTCTTTAAAATAAGAAATTTAGAGAAGCCTAACAATATATGACTAGTCTGTAGAACAAGTTAGAAGGGGAATGCACATTATGGCCAAGTGGAAGTTGAATAATAAAGGGAAAATAAAAGCTCTAAACTGTCTTATGAGACAATGAATTGCAACCTACGGACATTTTGTTAGTTACAATAGTTGAAGAATTATAAAGATGTATGATACACTGCTGCTTTGAAAATAATTGAGGGTTAAATTAGATAATTAGATATTTATGAAATTGTTTTCTAACTGTAAAATTTGTAATGGTTCCCAGTTAGTTCCACTGTTCTTGTTCATCCTTATACCGATGTCATACCCTCTTGATTATTATAGCTTTATAGAAAGCCTGGGAATGAGCAAATTGATTCCTTGACTTTTTTCTTCTTTTTCAAAATTATTTCTGAGAGGCCTAGAAAAATATTTGTAAAACAGATATTGGATAAGGGACTTGCATCTGGAATGAATATATATATATATATATATATATATATATACATATATATATATATATACACACACATACACACACACACACACATATATATATCCCCTTAAAATCCAATAGAAAAATTTGACAAATAAGCAAAAAATTGACCAGCTTCTTCACAAAAAAAGATAGAGTAATAAATAATATAAAGATGCTCAACATTCTTTTTTATTATGGAAATGCAAATTAAAATGATAATGAATTAGTAAGTTACCACTGCAAACCCACTAAAATGGCTTAAAACAACAACAGCAAACAACACCAAATGTTAGGAAAGATACTAGGATGCTAAACATTGCTATTGGGAATGCAAAATTGTATGCTATTATGGAAAGGAGTTTGAGAATTACTTACAAAGTTGGTGGAGACCCAGAACCAGAAATTCTACTTGTAGACATTTGTTTATCTAATAAAAATGAAATAAATGTCCACAAAGAGACTTGTGCTCAGTGAGTGGTTCAAGCAGTTGTATTCATAATGGCCCCAAACTGGAAATGTCTCAGATGTCTATCAACGGGAAAACGGATCACACACTGTGGAGAATTCAGATAATAGAATAATGGTCAGCAATAAGAAGGAATGGACTGCTAATAGTCCTATAACATGGATGAATTGCAGAGGCATTATGTTAACAGTGACAGAGTCAGACAAAAAGGATTAGACACTCTATGGTTCCTTTCATATGACATGTGAAAAGACAATATTGTAAATCAGAAAATGAATCATTTTTGGGGCACCTGCTGGCTCAGTCAGGGGAGCATGTGACACTTGATCTCGGGGTTGTGGGTTCAAGTACCACATTGGGTATAGAGATTACCACTTTGGGTGTAGAGATTACTTAAAAAAATTAAGTGAATAATTTTGCCAGGGCCTGGGTATGGGCTGATAAGAAACATGAGGGAACTTTCTTCAGGTGATAAAGATAAATATTCATATTTTGATTGTGTTTGTACTTATAATACTACACACATTTATCAAATCTCATCAAATTGTATCCTTAAAAAGAATCACTATTTTTCATGTAAATTATACCTCAATAAATACATTAAAATATATATTAGTTACACTTTGAAATTTCTTCTACATTGTTTCTTCCCTTAGTAAAGCAGTGCAACTGTATCTCTCCCTTATCCTCTCCGTGCCTATTTTTTCTTTCAGCGTTCCTTCCTTCCCACCTCACAGATTTGCCTCCCCATAATACTCAACAAAAATATGTGAACTGTGAACCTGATTTCTATTTTTTCTGAACCTGAATCTTTTATTTATTTCTTTAAAGTTTATTTATTTATTTTTGAGGGAGAGAGAGTGTGTGAGCAGGAGAGGAGCAAAGAGAGAATCCCAAGCAGGCTCCACACTCAGCACAGAGCCTGATATGGGGCTCAATCCCACAACTATGTGTTCATGAACTGAGCTGATATCCAGAGTTGGACACAACCAACTGAGCCACTCAGACACCCCTGAACCTGAATCTTTTAAAAACAAGCCCTGAAAATCAGTGTCTCCCTGTGACAATTAACTCCCTACTAGGTAATTTTCTGGTTCTCAACTATCAGGTAGATATGATGGAACGTAGCTTGAATTTCCCTAGACAGTCATGGGTTTCTGTAGGTTCTCCAAAGAAGAGACTGACCACAATAGCTAACCATTTCCCTTGAGTTTAATCTGGTTATGGAAGGAGAAAATGGAATAGAAGAGTAAGCGAGTAATTTTGTTTAAAGATAGCAGGTAATCTTGGCTGATTTAGAAACTGGGAATCTTACCCTGATAGGTCCTCTCGTAGAAAAAATACACATACACAGTACCATTTTTTTCCCATTTACATGGAAATGAGGTTCATGGACATTGTCAAGATTACAGAAAAAGGGAAAGAACTCTATGGGAGCAACAAAGACCCTTTAATGTCCCTGAATACATCTTTCTTTAGTACCTGGCATATCATAGAATCAAATGCATTGATAAATAATGACGCTCACCATAAGGATAATGACAACTTCATTTCTCAATGGAGGTCACGTTTCAAAACGTCCTTTAGGGTTCCGGAAGATGGCGGCGTAGGAGGACGCGGGGCTCACAACGCGTCCTGCCGATCACTTAGATTCCACCTACACCTGCCTAAAGAACCCAGAAAACCGCCAGAGGATTAGCAGAAGGGAGTCTCCGGAGTCAAGCGCAGACTAGAGGCCCACGGAAGAGGGTAGGAAGGGCGGCGAGGCGGTGCGCGCTCCACGGACTGGCGGGAGGGAGCCGGGGCGGAGGGGCGGCTCGCCGGCCAAGCAGAGCCCCCGAGTCTGGCTGGCAAAAGCGGAGGGGCCGGACAGACTGTGTTCCGACAGCAAGCGCGACTTAGCGTCTGGGAGGTCATAAGTTAACAGTTCTGCTCGGAAAGCGGGAAGGCTGGAGGACAAAGGGAGGGAGAGCTGCTGAGCCCCCGGATGGCAGAGCTCAGCTTGGCGGGGAACAAAGGCGCCAGCGCCATCTCCCCCGCCCATCCCCCAGCCAAAATCCCAAAGGGAACCAGTTCCTGCCAGGGAACTTGCTCGCGCAGCGCAAACACCAAACTCTGTGCTTCTGCGGAGCCAAACCTCCGGCAGCGGATCTGACTCCCTCCCGCTGCCACAGGGCTCCTCCTGGAGTGGATCACCTAAGGAGAAGCGAGCTAAGCCTGCCCCTCCACCCCCCGTGCACCTTGCCTACCCACCCCAGCTAATACGCCAGATCCCCAGCAACACAAGCCTGGCAGTGTGCAAGTAGCCCAGACGGGACACGCCACCCCACAGTGAATCCCGCCCCTAGGAGAGGGGAAGAGAAGGCACACACCAGTCTGACTGTGGCCCCAGCAGTGGGCTGGGGGCAGACATCGGGTCGGACTGCGGCCCCGCCCACTAACTCCAGTTATACACCACAGCACAGGGGAAGTGCACTGCAGGTCCTCACCACGCCAGGGACTCTCCAAAATGACCAAACGGAAGAATTCCCCTCAGAAGAATCTCCAGGAAATAACAACAGCTAATGAACTGATCAAAAAGGATTTAAATAATATAACAGAAAGTGAATTTAGAATAATAGTCATAAAATTAATCGCTGGGCTTGAAAACAGTATACAGGACAGCAGAGAATCTCTTGCCACAAAGATCGAGGGACTAAGGAACAGTCACGAGGAGTTGAAAAACGCTTTAAACGAAATGCAAAACAAAATGGAATCCACGATGGCTCGGCTTGAAGAGGCAGAGGAGAGAATAGGTGAACTAGAAGATAAAGTTATGGAGAAAGAGGAAGCTGAAAGAAAGAGAGATAAAAAAATCCAGGAGTATGAGGGGAAAATTAGAGAACTAAGTGATACACTAAAAAAAAAATAATATACGCATAATTGGTATCCCAGAGGAGGAAGAGAGAGGGAAAGGTGCTGAAGGGGTACTTGAACAAATTATAGCTGAGAACTTCCCTGAACTGGGGAAGGAAAAAGGCATTGAAATCCAAGAGGCACAGAGAACTCCCTTCAGATGTAACTTGAATCGATCTTCTGCACGACATATCATAGTGAAACTGGCAAAATACAAGGATAAAGAGAAAATTCTGAAAGCAGCAAGGGATAAACGTGCCCTCACTTATAAAGGGAGACCTATAAGACTCGTGACTGATCTCTCCTTTGAAACTTGGCAGGCCAGAAAGGCTTGGCACGATATCTACAGTGTGCTAAACAGAAAAAATATGCAGCCGAGAATCCTTTATCCAGCAAGTCTGTCATTTAGAATAGAAGGAGAGATAAAGGTCTTCCCAAACAAACAAAAACTGAAGGAATTTGTCACCACGAAACCAGCCCTACAAGAGATCCTAAGGGGGATCCTGTGAGACAAAGTACCAGAGACATCACTACAAGCATAAAACATACAGACATCACAATGACTCTAAACCCATATCTTTCTATAATAACACTGAATGTAAATGGATTAAATGCGCCAAAAGACATAGGGTATCAGAATGGATAAAAAAACAAGACCCATCTATTTGCTGTCTACAAGAGACTCATTTTAGATCTGAGGACACCTTTAGATTGAGAGTGAGGGGATGGAGAACTATTTATCATGCTCCTGGAAGCCAAAAGAAAGCTGGAGTAGCCATACTTATATCAGACAAACTAGACTTTAAATTAAAGGCTGTAACAAGAGATGAAGAAGGGCATTATATAATAATCACAGGGTCTATCCACCAGGAAGAGCTAACTATTATAAATGTCTATGCGCCAAATACCCGAGCCCCCAGATATATAAAACAATTACTCAGAAACATAAGCAACCTTATTGATAAGAATGTGGTCATTGCAGGGGACTTTAACACCCCACTTACAGAAATGGATAGATCATCTAGACACACAGTCAATAAAGAAACAAGGGCCCTGAATGATACATTGGATCAGATGGACTTGACAGATATATTTAGAACTCTGCATCCCAAAGCAACAGAATATACTTTCTTCTCGAGTGCACATGGAACATTCTCCAAGATAGATCATATACTGGGTCACAAAACAGCCCTTCATAAGTTTACAAGAATTGAAATTATACCATGCATACTTTCAGACCACAATGCTATGAAGCTTGAAATCAACCACAGGAAAAAGTCTGGAAAACCTCCAAAAGCATGGAGGTTAAAGAACACCCTACTAACGAATGAGTGGGTCAACCAGGCAATTAGAGAAGAAATTAAAATATACATGGAAACAAACGAAAATGAAAATACAACAATCCAAACGCTTTGGGATGCAGCGAAGGCAGTCCTGAGAGGAAAATACATTGCAATCCAGGCCTATCTCAAGAAACAAGAAAAATCCCAAATACAAAATCTAACAGCACACCTAAAGGAAATAGAAGCAGAACAGCAAAGGCAGCCTAAACCCAGCAGAAGAAGAGAAATAATAAAGATCAGAGCAGAAATAAACAATATAGAATCTAAAAAAACTGTAGAGCAGATCAACGAAACCAAGAGTTGGTTTTTTGAAAAAATAAACAAAATTGACAAACCTCTAGCCAGGCTTCTCAAAAAGAAAAGGGAGATGACCCAAATAGATAAAATCATGAATGAAAATGGAATGATTACAACCAATCCCTCAGAGATACAAACAATTATCAGGGAATACTATGAAAAATTATATGCCAGCAAATTGGACAACCTGGAAGAAATGGACAAATTTCTAAACACCCACACTCTTCCAAAACTCAATCAGGAGGAAATAGAAAGCTTGAACAGACCCATAACCAGCGAAGAAATTGAATCGGTTATCAAAAATCTCCCAACAAATAAGAGTCCAGGACCAGATGGCTTCCCAGGGGAGTTCTACCAGACATTTAAAGCAGAGATAATACCTATCCTTCTCAAGCTATTCCAAGAAATAGAAAGGGAAGGAAAACTTCCAGACTCATTCTATGAAGCCAGTATTACTTTGATTCCTAAACCAGACAGAGACCCAGTAAAAAAAGAGAACTACAGGCCAATATCCCTGATGAATATGGATGCAAAAATTCTTAATAAGATACTAGCAAATCGAATTCAACGGCATATAAAAAGAATTATTCACCATGATCAAGTGGGATTCATTCCTGGGATGCAGGGCTGGTTCAACATTCGCAAATCGATCAACGTGATACATCACATTAACAAAAAAAAAGAGAAGAACCATATGATCCTGTCAATCGATGCAGAAAAGGCCTTTGACAAAATCCAGCACCCTTTCTTAATAAAAACCCTTGAGAAAGTCGGGATAGAAGGAACATACTTAGAGATCATAAAGGCCATTTATGAAAAGCCCACAGCTAACATCATCCTCAACGGGGAAAAACTGAGAGCTTTTTCCCTGAGATCAGGAACACGACAGGGATGCCCACTGTCACCGCTGTTGTTTAATATAGTGCTGGAAGTTCTAGCATCAGCAATCAGACAACAAAAGGAAATCAAAGGCATCAAAATTGGCAAAGACGAAGTCAAGCTTTCGCTTTTTGCAGATGACATGATATTATACATGGAAAATCCGATAGACTCCACCAAAAGTCTGCTAGAACTGATACATGAATTCAGCAAAGTTGCAGGATACAAAATCAATGTGCAGAAATCAGTTGCATTCTTATACACTAACAATGAAGCAACAGAAAGACAAATGAAGAAACTGATCCCATTCACAATTGCACCAAGAAGCATAAAATACCTAGGAATAAATCTAACCAAAGATGTAAAAGATCTGTATGCTGAAAACTATAGAAAGCTTATGCAGGTAATTGAAGAAGATATAAAGAAATGGAAAGACATTCCCTGCTCATGGATTGGAAGAATAAATATTGTCAAAATGTCAATACTACCCAAAGCTATCTACACATTCAATGCAATCCCAATCAAAATTGCACCAGCATTCTTCTCGAAACTAGAACAAGCAATCCTAAAATTCATATGGAACCACAAAAAGCCCCGAATAGCCAAAGTAATTTTGAAGAAGAAGACCAAAGCAGGAGGCATCACAATCCCAGACTTTAGCCTCTACTACAAAGCTGTCATCATCAAGTCAGCATGGTATTGGCATAAAAACAGACACATAGACCAATGGAATAGAATAGAAACCCCAGAACTAGACCCACAAATGTATGGCCAACTCATCTTTGACAAAGCAGGAAAGAACATCCAATGGAAAAAAGACAGTCTCTTTAACAAATGGTGCTGGGAGAACTGGACAGCAACATGCAGAAGGTTGAAACTAGACCACTTTCTCACACCATTCACAAAAATAAACTCAAAATGGATAAAGGACCTGAATGTGAGACAGGAAACCATCAAAACCTTAGAGGAGAAAGCAGGAAAAGACCTCTCTGACCTCAGCCGTAGCAATCTCTTACTCGGCACATCCCCAAAGGCAAGGGAATTAAAAGCAAAAGTGAATTACTGGGACCTTATGAAGATAAAAAGCTTCTGCACAGCAAAGGAAACAACCAACAAAACTAAAAGGCAACCAACGGAATGGGAAAAGATATTTGCAAATGACACATCGGACAAAGGGCTAGTATCCAAAATCTATAAAGAGCTCATCAAACTCCACACCTGAAAAACAAATAACCCAGTGAAGAAATGGGCAGAAAACATGAATAGACACTTCTCTAAAGAAGACATCCGGATGGCCAACAGGCACATGAAAAGATGTTCAACGTCGCTCCTTATCAGGGAAATACAAATCAAAACCACCCTCAGATATCACCTCATGCCAGTCAGAGTGGCCAAAATGAAGAAATCAGGAGACTATAGATGCTGGAGAGGATGTGGAGAAACAGGAACCCTCTTGCACTGTTGGTGGGAATGCAAATTGGTGCAGCCGCTCTGGAAAGCAGTGTGGAGGTTCCTCAGAAAATTAAAAATAGACCTACCCTATGACCCAGCAATAGCACTGCTAGGAATTTATCCAAGGGATACAGGAGTACTGATGCATAGGGGCACCTGTACCCCAATGTTTATAGCGGCACTCTCAACAATAGCCAAATTATGGAAAGAGCCTAAATGTCCATCAACTGATGAATGGATAAAGAAATTGTGGTTTATATACACAATGGAATACTACGTGGCAATGAGAAAAAATGAAATATGGCCTTTTGTAGCAACATGGATGGAACTGGAGAGTGTGATGCTAAGTGAAATAAGCCATACAGAGAAAGACAGATACCATATGGTTTCACTCTTATGTGGATCCTGAGAAACATAACAGAAACCCATGGGGGAGGGTGGGTGATGGGTATTGAGGAGGGCACCTTTTGGGATGAGCACTGGGTGTTGTATGGAAACCAATTTGACAGTAAATTTCATATATTAAAAAATAAAAATAAATAAAAAAATAAATTAAAAAAAAAAAAAAAAAAACGTCGTTTAATTTTTGGTTTCTATTTCCAAAGTAGCAATACAAAGCAGAAATGAGAACATGATGCAATTTGAAAAACATGACATTAGGAAACGAATGAAAACTCAAATGGCACTTTCGAAGTTGTTGCCTTGCCTTATTTGATTTTCTTACAGATTTCATTTGTTCTCAGCAAAATGTACTGCCACCTGGCAAATAATTGATGTGCAACTGTATGAGTTTGTGCTGCCAGAGACATTTTTCTGAATCCTTACTGATTTTGTAGAGCAACAAAGTGGCCAACAAAGGGTCTATATCTTTCCTGTAGCTAGCACTTTATTTGCCTCAGAAATGTTTTTTATCAATATTGCTATGAATAAATATCAATAATTGAAAGGGAAATATATTTAATTTTAGAAATAGCAGACTTTATGTACTTCCATCTACGGAACATACCCTCAGCTTACAATTATGCATGAAAATGGTGAACAGATAGTTGATGAACCCAAATATTGACAAATAAGATACAAATAACTTGACAAATAGCCAATTCTTTCCCCATCATTTTTAAAAAAAATTCTTTCTTCTTTCTTTCTTTCTTTCTTTCGAGCATGCATGTGTGTGCAAGAGGAGGAGGGGCAGAAAGAAAGGGAGAGAGAATCCCAACCAGGCTCCACACTGTCAGCGCAAAGCCCTACAGTGGGGCTGGATCTCACGAACTGTGAGATCATGACCTGAGCTGAAGTCAAGAGTTGGTAGCTTAAGCGATTGAACCACCCAGGCACCAACCCCTGTCAATTAAAAAAAAAACTTTTTTTTCCCTTAGTGTTTATTTATTTTTGAGACAGAGACAGCATGAGCGGGGGAGAGGTATAGAGAGAGGGAGACACAATATGAAGCAGGCTCCAGGCTCTGAGCTGTCAGAACAGAGCCCGATATGGGGTGAGAACTCACGAACCAGGAGATCATGATCTGAGCGAAGTCAGACGCTTAGCCAATTGAGCCACCAGGTGCCCCATCAATTTTTTTTTTAATCAATACTGCTAAAAATAGCAACCAATTAGAGCAACTAGTCAATAAAAGTAATTAAGTACTGGATATATTGTTATCCCTGATGCATTTTCCTGTGGAAAATTCCTGTGGAATTGCTACTTAAGATGTAAGTAAAAAGTAATCAAAGAGATGGGTCATTGAAATTTCTACTATAAAGAAACACCGCCAATAGAACAATAGTTACCTCAGCTAGATCTTTAAGATTTCCTTTTAGCCTTGTTGAGTAGTTTTTACCAGATTACTGATCCTGTGATGGAAAATTGGAGGCCTAAGAGGGCTTACCGACTTGACTCTATTCCTCAGGGTGACTATTCAGTCATTTTCGACAGTTAGTTCTTCAAACCCTCATTCCAAATTTCTGTACTTTGTCTTCAAAGATTTTGTACCTCTTGGTTTATAGACCAAAGAAATCATCACTGATATCACTTTTGTAAATTCCTTAATTGCTCTGTTAAACCTTTAGTTTCCTCTTCTTAAAATTGGGGAGAAATTTTAGAATATCACATGTTTCTTGTGCAGGTTACTGAAGCGATAGGTGTAAAGTGTTTAGAGTAGTGACTGGGAACTTCTAAGGGGACAGTGTGTTGGTTGTGTTAGTGATATTTTTGCACCCCTACTCATGCATTTGTTGGATCTCTCAAAATTTCTCTTAAACGTTCATCCATGTTCTCTTTCTATTTTGCTGCCTTGGTAAAAGAAGACTCTCTTCTTCCCTAATGTCATGTTCAGCTTAATTAAAAAAAATGTTTTTAAGGGGTCTGATGATTTGATGGCCCAGAACAAACCATCCACTGGTGGTTATTTACCAAGTCTATTTTAAACTTCTTAACCTAGCATCCACTATTTTTATTTCTCTATCTGCCTCAAATTTATACTTAGCAACCGTCCCAGAATAGACTTTTTTTCTTTCCCACTTTAGTGCCATTGTTTTTTTTGTTTCTCTGCAATACTCTTCTCCCGCCAACCACAATCTTCCCTTCACCATTCAAGTAGCCATTCATAGAGTATTTTGTGCCAGACACTTTGTGTGGCAGAGATAATTAGTCATCACTTAATAATAATAAATCCCCCCACAGTTCTCTGCCTCCTGGTATTGATGTGAATCCACGTGACTTGTCCTAACCAGCAGGTTTTTAGCAAAGCATAGAGGAGCCGGTTGAAATTTCCCTGCACACTTTATCACACTGTGGGAAGCTCAGAGACCTTGTATTCCAAGTGCAGCTATAAGGTGTTGGAATTTCCATTAGCCTGGGACCTTGAATAATGGTGGGGAGCAGAAGCTCCCCAATTCACACTGAACACGTATGATGGGAAAGAAATAGACCTTGTAATATAAAAAATACTGACACACTGAGGTTGATGTGTTACCACAGTAGACTCTAGACTGTCCTGGCTATTTTAGACACTGGAGATAAAGCAATGAAAGACAAAATTGCTACCCTCAAGGACCCAACGGGTAGAACTGCGCTGTCCAACAGGAAGCCACCAAACACATTTTAAATTTAAATTAGTTAGTATTAAATAAAATTTGAAGTTCAGTTCCTCTATTACACTGGCCATATTTCAAGGGTTTAGTAGCTCCATTTGACTAGTGGCTCTCGCATTGGACGTCATATGAATGTTTGCATCTTTAGAGAGCACTGGTCCAGAAGAATGGATAGAGGAGGACATAAGCTATTCCAGTACAATTTTATAAGTGATAACAGAGCTCTAGGTAGAGAATATTACGAGAAAAAGAAAACAGAGTCTCAAAATATGTTTTTAGGGTAATTGAGGCAAATGGAAGTAAATGACACATGACTTTAATTTTTTAAATGTACCTTAGTCTTTAATGTTAAGTTTGTTTACTTCGTGTGTGTGTGTGTGTGTGTGTGTGAGAGAGAGAGAGAGAGAGAGAGATGGAGAGAGGCAAGGAGAGAGGGAGAGAGAGAGAATCCCAAGCAGGCTCCATGCTGTCATCCAGAGCCTGATGTGGGGCTTGAACTCGCAAAACTTAAGATCACGACCTGAGCTGAAACCAAGAGTTGGAAGCTTCACTGACTGAGCCACCCAGGCGCTCCTCATTCTTTGATTTTTTTTTTTTTTATGTGTAAAATCGTATTCCAGTTTTAGGACTTTATTTACCACATACATGAGAACGTGTATGTGATGATGTAGGCAGAATTGTTGAATGAAGCATTTGTGTTTTAATGCCGGATGTCTGAATGCATTAGAGACAACTGCATGCTCATCTTTTTGGCCCTAGAAATATAAATACATTACGATACACCCATGGAATAGGACAGTGAGAGGTTTTCAGTATAAAATGAATTGAGGTGTCCTCCTGGTTGGGTCCCACACGGTGAGGAACAACAACAAAAACCACCATCATCACAGGGTATGTAGAGAGAACTGTGGACACCAGGAATGAAGCCAATTCTGAGCCAGCTGTGAAGCACTGCCTGTTCTGCAGTTTGAATTTCTCGAGACAAGAAACTCAAGGAGGACTGATCAGCTCTTCTCTTTCTAACACTGTGGCCTATTTTCAGGGATGAAGTACTACATGTGATCATAGCAGCTCTAGGTAGGAGAAGGAATGTCTGGACAACGTGCAGAGGGACAACATGACTGAAGCTATTTGCAGAGTGCCAAGGAAATGCTAGCAGGTGAACCAGGAGCCCTGTCACAGTGTCTGGACATAAGAAACATTAATTAAATGGGGCACCTGGGTGGCTCAGTCGGTTAGGCATCCGACTTCGGCTCAGGTCATGATCTCATGGTCTGTGAGTTCGAGCCCCGCGTCGGGCTCTGTGCTGACAGCTCAGAGCCTGGAGCCCGTTTCAGATTCTGTGTCTCCCTCTCTCTCTGCCCCTCCCCTGTTCATGCTCTGTCTCTCTCTGTCTCAAAAATAAATAAACGTTAAAAAAAAATAAAAAAAAAGAAATATTAATTAAATAAATATTTGGAACTAAAGAAACTAAAATATATGAGGCAAACGGGAAAAGAGGTCTCACTGATTGATCAGAGAGATTTTTAGGATATTTTACTTTTCAGGAAAATTTGCCCAGAAGGGGCAAACAGAGTCAATAGAGTAAGTAATTTAAGATCATTTATTTGACAAATGAAGTAGGAAATAAGAAAAAAAACAAAAGACCGCATGGGTTAGAAAGAAGAGGAAGCTCCAGCCGAAGTTTGTAGTAGGCATGGTAATACATTTCGTCTTCGCCTTAATTTTACCTATTTGTGAATAATACTGGCTTACAAAGATAGTGACGCCTTATGAGATTTAAACAACCTTCATTTTCTATGCTAGGGGAAGGAATCTTAAAAAGAAGCAAGCACTTAATTCAACCCACATATGTTTAAGTTGTCAATTTAGCTATTTGTTTTAGTGCATTGAGTTTCATTTACTCAAGCTGAGGGAATGACTTTTCTAATATTCAGCCTCAGTCAACTATTCTAATATTCACTGTGTACTAAATCACTCTGAAACAAGAATGTTCAGTGAACAAAATTGCAACCCTCTTGTGGGTAAGGGCTCGGACTTCCATGATTTGCTATCAGTGGTTTTTCTTAGATTTTTTTTTCCCCTTAGACATCTCTGATTTCAGGGTTTAGGCAATACAATAAATTATTTCATATACTGTCTCCTGGACTTCCACCAAGCAAAATGCCCTCATTCTGCTATTTTGTACAGTCTATGTAGCATCTCATGATTTTATTGGATACATCAATTGTGCAGACCATTTGATTGTATATGGGCAAACGGGACCATGCAATTTCTCCAGTTTATCTTCTGTGTAATGTACCCTTTAAGCAATCTCATAAATAAACCCAGCCATTTCTTCAGCTTGTCCTCCCTCTGCAGGAGCATGCTGAGAGCAAAATGTCCAAAATTCTTTTCTCACAATAATTTTACCCACCCTGAGGACTAGATGGGCAATTACTTCCCCTTTGAATTAGTTTTGCGCTGTGTTCTGTGCTGGTTAACGTTTACAAATGTCTTCATTTACTTAGTCTTAAGTCCCAGAATTAAATCCAAGCTCCTGAAAATGTTCTGCCAGCCAGCATATCTGGTCTTGCTTGAATCTCTCTGGTTTTAATTTCATGGATGCCCTTATATGGTACTTACTGTATTCATCCAGGGCAATCTTAGCTACTTAATACATGTAGGAAACACATCATCCTAATCAACTGGGTTTTCCGACAAGCTGAAGATATGCATTTATGGGCAGCAAACTCTTAAAATTAATTTTGAGTGGATATCATTTAGAATGTATTATGCTTTTCTAATGGCTGGTTATAAGATACTGAAATTAGAAATACACAGGACAGAAGAACATCATTACTAATACCAGTAACTGGATGGCTCTAATACATTTTTTCTTTCTTCGGAATTGGCAAAATCTGGGCAAAATCACTTTGAGAGTAACTAAAGATTCCTGGGCTTACTGTCAACCTGTTGAATCACTTTCCCAGAAACCACTTGAGTGTGTGTGTGTGTGTGTGTGTGTGTGTGTTGGGGAAGGAGGGTGGGCTTTGAGAGGGGTTACTGGGAGCTTTGCCCAGATGCAAAATGGCGACGACCGATCTGATTTTGTAGTTCTTGAATCTGCTTGAAACACTTGAAAACAGTGTTGCTGTTTTCTCTCCTGCTTTGAGGCTGGCAGCTGTCATTGCTCACTGATGCCACTGTAGAGGCTAGTAACAGCCATTCCCCTGCTGTCTAATGTAGCCATATTCTAAAAAATGATAAAAACTGCAGAAATAATAAATTTCTTTGCAAAATCAGAATAAATATCCTGTAAGTACAAGCCCAAGGGACTGTTCTGTGCATATGTAACCAATTTATGCAATGGGCTGGTAGACACAGCTTTATTTTGTCTTCCCATTGTCTTAATCACACTCTCCTAAAGTCCCCTTTCTGCTCTTGGGTGGCCTTTCAGGGATATACTATAATTTAAGTCACTTTCAGATAGTAAAATATCTGATCCAACCTAAATCAATAGTTTTGCACTCAATTTAAAGCTTTCCCTTTCCAGCAATTGAGGCCTAACCATATGCTATAGGCCTAGCAGAGAGGAAGGAGTGGGGGTAGAGGGATAGAATTTAGTCTGTTAGTTCTCTCTGTTTATTCCAAATGTCTCTTCTCTCATCCCTATCCCAGTAATTTCTTATTGTGGTTCTCCCTCAGTTTTGCAGGTGGCCATATTTGACATATTTCCCACAACATATTAGCAGCTTTTTAAACCCCAACACTTTTTGTTTTTGTGGGGGACTTATTTTCTAGGAGACCTCACATCACCCTCATGCCCTAGCTTGAAGGTTCCCTTGCCCTGGGAAGCAACATTCTTGGACACTGTCTAGAGTTTCCTTTTAGGCCACTGGAAAACTTACAAATCCTTTGTCCCATGAAACAGGGGAAGTTCAGGTGTGCTAACATTTTGCCTTTCCACTCTCTTTCCATGTCTTGCATTACAGGTTCATTCAGCCAGGTTTTGAGTTGAGAACTTTTCTAGAGAAGGTCAGACACCTGTTCTTTCTTCCCTTCTAAACACATATTTAGGAGTATTTTCTCAAGAACACGTTCATTCTTTCCCTACAAGTTTCTGCAGCTCAGTTGTGTCTCTTCTATGGCGGAACAACTCCAAATCCTATAAGTAGTCTTAGAAGGAGCCTTCACTTTTTTGAGATGTAGAGGAAAAAGCCTCCTTCCTCTCTGTACCCCTAGAATTGGGAAACAGAAGAGAGGAAATTCCATAGCAGTTTCTATCTCTAATAAATTTCTAGCATTTTTTTACATCCCCTGGAGACTTTGCATAGGTACTGATAATGACCATTTGGCCACCTGTCTCCTAAGTAAGCTGTCTGGAGTGTGTGAGCAGCTCCTTAGAGTTCAGAGTTTTTCATTATGTTTTATTCTTTATCCTAGCGTATTTTAGATTTACAACGAGCAGTGGTGGTATGTATCTAGTTTTTGATGAGTGTGGTGGTGTAGGCTGCCCTGTATAATTTAAAAAATGTTTTAGATTTTAAAAGCTAATGATAAGTGACTCACTGAATTCTCACAGCTTCTTATATTTTAATCAAATAAATATATAAGTCCTTAGCACTGTTTAAAGAAGGAATTCCATATGCATTTATTTATTATCATATGAGTTTTTTCCTATGTAAATTTTTCTTCATTCTAACATGGCAATTTTTCAAGAGCAAAACTTTGATATTACCTATGTTAACGAGCAAAAAGATTGAAATCTGTGTATGAAATTCAAATGCTGCTTGACCGCTCGCTAGATATGAGATTTGGGGGAAGTTTCTTATTTCAGCTTCAGTTTCCATTTTTAAAGGACAATACCTATTTTCCTTGTTTGTAAGAATTAAATATTGCAATGAATGTGAATTTTCTGGAACTTGGTAGGAGACTCATATATAATAGTACCCTTCATTTACCCTTCAATTACTCTTCCCTAATTTAGGATATTCCACTCTGAGTATCTTCTTTGGAATTGTGGTGGTAATTTCTTACTCTCAGCATAATTAATCTTTCAAAATCTGTATCACAAAACCTCCAAATCAATTATACTTAGTCACCCTTCACTCACTTGTATTATATTATACTGAGAGTCCTTAGAGAGCTATAAAAAAATACATGCATTTTCTAGGAGCAGTGTTGTTGCTTTTTCTAATTCCTTCTGAATTCTATGATGTAATTAATCTGAGCTTGGTGCTCTGTCAACTTCAATAATCCTGACAACCTTATTACACTCTCCAGCGGAGAGATAAGTATGAAGTGAGCACCTGCGGGAATTAGATTCCACTGTCATCATTACCAGCCAATGTTTTTAGAAACATTTCACCCCTTTGTGTATAAGAGAAATTGTATATTAAACTGAGAATGAACAGAACTGTTGTTGTGTTTGCCAACTCGTTCCTCTAACTGGGGGCAGGGCGCAGGAGGCGAGCTGGTGAGGATTCTAATAAGGAAGAAGAAAATTAACCCGCATCTGTGTAGGTAAAACCGAGAGTCTATTTTCATTATTAAAGCTGTTTGTCATTGCAACAACCCCTGGTTGTTGTCTCAGGGAAGTAGGGTATGTGCCTGCGGTTGTAGAGAACGGCATCTTCTCAATTTTGCTTTGCTGCTTTTGACTTGATTGCGGGATGGTAATGTGATTGGATACCTGAATAATAATAAATTTTGGCATGCAGATTTGAACAGCGAAGTAAAAGGATGAGAAAAATAATGGTGGTGGCTTACGCCCATGTTAAATTTATGCAAAAATATGGTTAGCCAAATGATGAACAGATGCAGCTGAGTATTTCCATCATTTTTGTTAAATATCCTGCAAATGATTCTGGCTGGTTATACAGGAAAATTGCATCAAAATGAAGTGTGTACATGAGTAAAATATTAATGACTGATCTCCATTTAATGGGCTATAGATAATGCAGCTGTTTTTAGCCTCCAGCTGTGGAAACAACTTACTTTTTCTGGGAGAAAAAAAAAATCAGACTTCCTGTTTTGTTTTATTTCAATCTCATTTACTATTTACTTCTTTTTTCCTTCCTTAGTTTTCTGATAATCTTTTCAAGAGTATCTCCAACATCTCCACAGTCTTCTCTAATAGGAGCCAGCACTTGTAAACTGTATTTAGACTTCTGATAACATGTGTCATTCATGAGTGGTGGATACCTTGGAGAGGAGCCTATAAGGGTCTCAGTGCCTAAAAGTACCTTTGATGATGGAGGATGTGTTTCTTTGTTGCTGAGTCACAGCTGTCATGGGGCCAGTAGGAGACTGTGGAAACTAAGATTGGCTTGTTCTCATTAAAGTTTGGTCAAACATGGGCAGTGCTGATTAAATCAAGACCACTTTTTTGAGGAATAAATAAAGGAACATAGGTTAATATGGGGGTAAGCAGAAGGCTGAAAATGTAGGGAAAAGTTACCAAGTAAAACCTGTGAAGCAGAAGTGGCTGCTAATGAATCAAAAATACAAGGGGAGCAAAAGAGAAGAGACATGAAATAACACTTAACAATAATAACATGGACATATGTAGCCAGACACTAGGAAGATTATTTCACATACCAGCTCATTCAATTATCAAAACAACCCTACAAGGATTTTAAGATCTTTCCAAATCCTACAGATGTGAAAAACTGATGTACAGGGAGATAAAAAAAAAAAAAACTGATCAAAGATCATATATCTAGTTGAGTCCAACACTTTTATATCAGAGTCCATACTCTTAAGGCCTTCAGTAACACCTGCAGTAGTGGAAGGACAACTGGGGAAGTTAGGGTTAGGGGTTAGGGGTTAGGGGTTAGGGGCTAGGGGCTAGGGTTAGGGTTATAATAAATAGCAGATATGGAGAGTAGGGATCAGCTGGTTTTGCTGAGATCAGTTTTATTTCATAGGGTCCTCTAAATCCTTAAGCCTTAATTCCAGCCATGAAACTTGTCCTTTTCTCCTGTGAGACTTGATTGTATGGTCCTAAGGCCTCTTGCATCCTTACCCATTGGAGTATTCTAAAACAATGTGGGGAAAGGCCTGGAAAATGAAAAATGAGATGTGAGGATGTGAGGAGAGAGTGGTCCGAATGGAGACACCAGTGAATATAAAGGCTCTGAGGTGGACATGGGTCTAGCATGTTCTAGTCTTACCAAGAAATCCAGTTTCGCTCTATCCTCTTAGAGATTCTTTCTGTGCTATTTAAAAACCTCTAGAACTTAGAACTGTAAGAGTGACTGACACAAAGAAAGGGCTCAAAAACCACTTGTTGAATGAATAAATGAAAAACAGCATGTATGAAAACTGAACATTTGGGCACTGGGCATTGGTGAATGGCAGTCAAACGTTACCAAATGGCAGAAGAGGAAAGACAGCTTGAGCATTTAAAATGAGAAAACTTCTTAATTCAAAAATTTGTTCATGATTAGCCTTGCTTTTTTGTTTATATTTTATTGTACCCAATAGCCTCATGCTGTTTACTTGGCTTCAGAGACCTTGTGTTTTTCCAAACATACCGCTCATTAAAAAAGCCATTTCTAGCTTTTCCTGAATGGCAAATAATGCCAGTATTTGATAACTTCATTTCATCAGGCTGTTCATCTATGTAAAATTATTAGGATCATTTATTTCTAAATATATTCTGGATTGATTCCTAAATCAAATAATTGCCAAATTGGCTGCAGATACATTTTAATAACTTCAGTGTCCCCAATTACCCACTCTACAGACATACTCTTTGACTAACTCAAGTTTTATGTCATATAATAATCATCTTCAATATAAACTGTAATTATATGTAATCGTGCTCTCTGGGCTATTAGGACTAAAAAGTTCATTGAAAAACTACAAATAAAATACTTGACATCCATTTTTGTCTCCCATTTTGATGCTTCTCAATTTCACCCCTACTCTTGCCATGTGCTTGTATTCCTTTATCCTGTGATGTGGGATCCATCTGGTGTCCTGAGTTCTGTTTCTGGGTCTGCTGCTTGTATTGCAGCTGTCAAATGTTGGCATAAAATATGGCAAAATTTTTCTTAACAATTTTTACGTACTTTTATTTTTCAGCGTCATCAGTGAGCATTGGTCATAATTCTGTGAGAATCTGGCAGGATTAATGTGAATTATAAGCACCAGGCTGTATGTACTGAGAATCCGCCCTCATTTCAGATGATAGGTCATCAACTTTAAACCAAATCTCTTGGCTTCAACATATAGTTGTATTACTTTGCGGAGACTACCATAACAAAATACAACAGACTGAGTGGCTTACACAACAGACATTTATTTTACAGTTTTGGAGGCTAGAAGTCCAAGTTCAAAGTGTCAGCAGGTTTGAGTTCTTGGAGGCTTCTCTCCTTAGCAGCAGATGGCCATCTTCTTTCTGTGTCCTTACATGGTAGCCCTTTGGTCTGTGAGTCCCTGTCCTAATCTCCTCTTCTTATAAGGATACCAGTCATATTGGATTAGGGCCCACCCATATGATCTCATTTTACCTTAATTATCTCTTTAAAGATCCTGTCTCCAAATACAATCACATTCTGAGGTACTGGGGTTAGAACTTCAATATACAAATATTGAAGGGACACAATTCAGCCCATAAAAGTAGTATTTCTTCATGACACATCCCCTAGAATAACCTTGATGGCTATGCTGTACTAAATTTCCAAACATAAATAAGGTATCTCAAACTCAAACAAGGGTCTCTGCTACAGGCAGGGGACTCTGGCAGTTTATAGGGCAGATAAAGTGAGGATAAGGTGAGGAAATCAGCGAGTAGATAGTTTTGCTGTTGCAGAGGACAGATAATGTTGTTTTAATGAAGTCATTATACACTAATCATATTTGCGTGCATGTGTTTGTGTGTATGTAATTTTTCATCTTTATAATAAACATAAACAGTTGTTTTTAAAACCCCATTGCACATGAAAAAAAACCTGGGCTCAGAAAAGTTATCTAATATGCAAAATGGCAAGATTATTGGTCATAAAGCTGGGTTTAAAATCCAGATTTCTATAATTTTTAAATCCTTACACTTTGCCACTGCATAGTACTGTTTTTCTAAAGACTCAACTTGGTTTTGAACAAGCTCATGAGAAAATTATTAAGTGAGAGTCTGTTAAATGTTCTTTTCTTCTTTCATATTTGTAGACAATAACCCCAGTGCTTTAGTTACATTTATAGAGGTGACTCAACTGAGAAATTCATTTCAAGTCGACTGAGTGTCAAAAGACATTATAAGATCTAACATTTTACCAAGGGATTAGCAACTTGGACCACCTGTGCTTACTACTGATGGTAATGGCAGAGTGTTCATGCATCTTAAAGCTGCACTAATTTAGAACCATTCAACTTAAATACAATCTCTATTACATACAGATACAGTTTTTATCCATTTGTCTACAAATCACATCTGGTAAAAAGAGCCAGATGGTTTTCCCCAAATTTGGAAAGTACATTTGTAATGGCTTAGCATACAAATATTCATCCTGGGATCTGTGAGAGAAGTCTCAAGGGATGAGATGATTATCCTATAGTCTAATAGAGATATAACTGGAGGTTATGAGACTGCCCACACAGAGAGACACGCAATACCTATTAAGATGGCATATATATTAACTTTTACCTAGAACCCCCGGATCAACAGTCACCGTGACATATTCTTGGAAATACTGATGTTGGTGACTCAAACTGAGAAGTTAACATTGTTTATTTGGGCAGAGATATTTGCAGCATCAAAAGTATATTTACCAATAGTTACCAATTCTAATTATGCTGGGTAGGCCATAAGTCTTAAATAAACGGCTATACCAAAACCTTTTTTACTTCTTAATGCATTTACAAACAAGTATCTCACACCAACCCAAAAACAATTCTGACAACTGGAAAAAAGCCTATTAAGACTGGAAGCAGAAAGGATGACTTCTTTTATTAAATAAGAGATGACGGAACAGGAAATTATTTTCAAAATGAATGATTCTGTAGCAAACATCATGATAAAACAGAAAAATATATGTATTCAGTGTATAATGTTAAATGAGATGCTCTAACCCCATGATATTTATATCTTAAGGTTTTCCTTGATTTAAACCTTAGCCTAGAAGGTTCAACTGAGTTTACTGATTTCCCTCACAAGAGTACAGGACTAAGAAAATGAAACCTGTTTTTGAGAGATATCTTGCCTTAGGAGTATTTCATAATTGTAATATTTGCTATTACAAAGATTTACAATAAATGTACAATATTTAACTGAATTAATTGGACTGTATATGTAGAAAAAATGTTTTAGTTCTTCAAAACATGGTTTGTACATTTATATATTTTGCTCATGACGGACCACTCACTTCTCATATTGCTAAGTCATAATGGGATGAATTACTGATACAGGCAAGCATTTCACAGCTGATGTCCACAGAGAAAAAAGAGAGCAAAGACAGAAGGAGGAAGCTACATAAATTATGTAATTGTATTTTTTCCATGATTAAAAGATATATATAATGGGCAAAGAATTATGATAGAAGAAGTCAAATTGTTATATTTTGCTGACATTTAGTATTTAGTGCAATATTTAGTGCAGACATTGGCAATCCTGTAACAACAATGTAATAAATAGGCCTTTAGAATAAGCAAAGCACTTAAGGTAAAGGTGTAATTCTTGGGTAAGCTCTCTTTTACATAAGCTGTGCTCTCTTTCACATGTGACACAGTAAAGATTATAATTATACTCACACATTTACATACACTTAAAAATATTTTAAGAGCAAAATGCATCATCAACTACTGTGAAAGATTTTTTTTTTTTTTTGGTTAGAGCATCTTTCTGTGAAACTACTGCGATACTTGGATACATGTTTAAATTACCAAATAAACAAAGAGATAGCACACTGCAGAGAAGTAACTTCTTTTTCCTTCTAGAATACATAATTAATATGTATCCTTTGAAGAGAATTAAAAATTCAATGACAAATAACAAGACATTAAATAGAGGGCAACTCACAAACGTTCCACTAGATCTCTCTCACATTAGTGAACATTGGGTATGCAGTTGCAATATTCATATGCATTGACTGATCTGAGGCAAGTAAGAATAAAATACACTGATATTTAAAAAACCCTGACATAGCCATGACTTTATTTAATTCTGACAACATCACTGTGCAAGTACAATGGTAGAAACTATTATTCCTCTTTTAAATGTGAGAAAACATGAGTTTCAAGATGATTTATCAATGATCACACGGCTCTTCTTTGGCAGAACTGGTACTATCATCTTGTTTTCAAGTCTGGGGTTTTAACTCAAATCACAAATTAGTTCAAAATAAATTCCAATTACTTTAAAATAATCTAGTACATTGATTTGGTCCTTCTGTGAGATTGCACTTGAATTATTTTTAGATCAAAGGCTCTTTCCATTAAATGATGCTCAGAAGCCACTTCACTGATTCTCTAGTTGAACTGTTGAGTAATTGGTTGACCTGTAGCAAAGCCACAGAGTTAAAAACAAAGAAAAAAAATCACTGGGGAAAAGTGGGTGACATTTAAAATTATAGCTTAAATGATTTAAAATCTAGTTGTTATTTTCTTAACAATTTGTCTTTGTTCACAAATCTAAAAATGATGTTTCCAATGGTGAATTCTTTTGAAAAGTACTTGTTTAAAAAATTCTATTCAAACATGACATTTATCCACACATAAAATTATCTGAGGCTCTAAATAGATAGAGGATTTGGCCACTATTTGGAAACTATTGTTTGGTTATTAAAAGAAGTTAATCAAGATTTAAAATTGAGTTCAGTTTCCATCATGGCAAGAACAAATATGCCAGGGTTAATAAAGCCTTAGAATGATTTTAATTTTAGCAAGCACAACAGTAAAAATAAATGATGGAATATATGAGCACTGCAGGCAAATGGAGAAATGTCTTAAAGCTAGGAGTTTTCTCTGTTCTAGTGGTTAAATTTAATTGTAGCTAAGATTTGTTGGCTACTTTTGTTGTGGTATTGTATGTTTTGTTATAAACTTTTCTTTTGCTGTAATAAGCTACCTGATCGTAAGTTTGTTTTTCTATGTAAAACTAAAATGTAAAATTTGTGACTAAATCATCATATAATAGTCCACCCTCGAAACCTAACATTTTAGCTTCTTACGCAGGTTGTGATGATCTCATTCATGCTGTCCCGCAAAAAGAGAAAATAAACTCATCAAATTTTAATTGCCAAGGTGCTTCATAGGAAATGGAAGCTATGAGATGAATATTAATTTATCTTATTTGCCTTTTGCAACCAAACATAAAAACTTCCCATTTCACTGTTTGGATTAACAATGTACTAGGCAAAGGACAAATAGTAGTTTGCTACATTTCTAAAAGATAATTTTAAAATTCTTGATTCTTAGAAAAATTGAATTTGCTTAAAAGTGTGTGATGTTACATTTTTAAAAAAGATAAATGAAAACCTGGAATATACAAATATCTAGAAAGAAGATTGATTTCATAATTGAAATAATGGTAAGAGAATTTTGTTCATCCTTTGCTAAGAACAAAATGAATCCATTGTTTTATTCTTGAATTATATAACAGAACATTATTCCATTCATTACACATTTACTTCTGTCATTATTCAAGCAATATTTATTGAACATCTATAATGTGCCAGACACTGTGTTGGGCAGTATAAGTATAAATATAAGTAAGTTCTCATGAAACTTACATTCTAATAGACAATTCTATACCTCATAAGGAGCTATATTAGGGTAAATGATCCCTGCTTACAAGGACTGTCTTACTCTGCTCCTCTCCATTAGTAATGGGAGAGGTGAGAGTGATTTGCATAGAGATTTGAGACCGAGGTGGTGGGAGGTAGAGTAGGCAGGGGAGTGCTCCAAAGAGGGGGCTGTCACAATCTGTTGTTCACATACCACATATTATTGATAAGTATTCCCTGTGATGGAAATAAAAGTCGACAACCAAGATCCCTAAATATCAGATGCCGACTTATTAACATTAGCTGTAATAACTCTTCTGTGTAATGACAGAAGGATGCAAGAATAGATTAATAAAACCACCCCTATTCAAATAATATTCCAATAGTGTAGAATATATAAAAGAATAAAGACTCCAATTGGCTTATCTAGTACTTATTATAGGTTATTCATTATTAACAGGAAGAAAGATAATCTATAGTACAGTCTACCCCACCCTGCATGATAATAGTGTCAACTGGTCTATAACAGTTACAATTTTTACTACTTGGGAAAGCTATGAGATAGTTCCAAGGGAGCACTAGAGGCAGAAAGTGGTATATTAGGGGCATTTATTAGGTTCAGATTGAAAACGATAATTAAGCTGCTTTATCGTGTGGATGTATAAAATATTTATCAGACCTCCTGTCTTAACAGGGCCCTAAGGGTTATTACTAGAGTGACCTTACATACTGGTTTTCTTGGGAGAGTCTTGGTTTACAACGGTTATTTAGGTGTTATTGATGGTGCCTCCTTGTCCTTTCGAAAGTATTATGTTTTGGGCAATAAATTATATCATTACCTAGTTAAGGCCCACAGAGTAACAGAGATTTTTAAAAAATAGATTTGAAGTCCAAACTATAATGGGGGTGGTGACAGTAAGTCTTTAAAGCAAGTGGTAAATTTACACAGAAAGTAATATTTGATAATAGTATGAAACTGATCAGAAGTTAGAAACAAAGGTATGCCTTTCATTGGCATATAGTAAAAAATGTACAGTGGATTAACTGATGGAGTAATTTGGGATATATGGAAAAATTAAGGATAAAGATATTTGAATCTGGACCTTCCATGCTTTATGAGTTGGACTAAACAGTTTAGCTCATGGAATCACAGAATGTTAGAAGTGGAATGGAACCAAGAAATCACTTCATTTAAGCCTATTAATTTATCAGTGAAAAAACTTGTCTGTTTGGGGTCACAGAGTTTGTTGCAGAGTCACAACCGAGCTTATTGTTTGGGTTTTTTTCCCCCAATCTATTACACAAAGTCTAAATCAATTGTTGCATCATTGTTGAATCCAATATTAAGCAGACATAACACAAGCGCTTTCAATTGGAAAAGAAAATTTAGCTGGAAGGGAAGTATTTCAGAAGCCAACACTAATATTCCTTGAAACAGTAAAAGTAGTTGCTCTGCAAGTAAGCCCTAAATGGTAATAATTCATACAGCAGCAAGAGCAAAAGCAGATTAGCTAACCTTACTCTGAACTGGGGCTTGGTTTAGTTACATCTTGTGTGTGCACAGGCATATGGGCATGCATGGGTGCATGTGTCTGAAAACAGAAAGGGCTGGGAGACTGGGGAGAATCCAGTGGGAGAAGAGTAAGTTTAGGAGACAAAAACACATTAAAAGTAGAGAGGCCATTATGTATTTAAAGCAGCACTCGAATCTTGCAGATGTAAGATTAACCTTGCAGGTGTAAGGTGTTATATTAACGAGTTTGTTTGTTTAGAGTTCTATGAAATTATATTCCTAATTATGATTTATCTATTTACCTGATAAAATCCAAGTAAGGGATTTATGCCAATATTAAAGATCACCATCTAATGACATTTGCTTTCAAGAGCATCCTGAAAGATGCTCCTGATAGAAATGGAAGGGATACGTGGTTTTATATCAATTAACAGATTTTCCCCCCATCTACAAGAATCATAACATGATAATTTTCCTGGAGCTTTAAGCTTTCCATTTGAATGGTTCTCTTTCTCTAACACACGGCTCTCTCTCTAACACACAGGTTCCAACTCCTTTGTTCCATCTCCATCCCCCTCCAACAATCCATTCCCAATTTACTCTTCATCTACTCTGACAAATTTATCCTAGGTAACTCTAACTCTAGGTTTTCAGTTTAAATATCACTTTCTCAGGAAAGCCTTAATTTATTCCTGCACTACCCATTATCCCAACTAGGCTAAAACTTACATAGTTTTTATAACTGTGAAGTACTATTGCTATATCTAATAATAGAAAGAGAAAGTCAGAGTTCATAAAGAATGAGTTCCCTTCCCAAATTCACTACTAATAGAGTATCAAGAGACAAACATCTGAGTGCAATGCCCAGCAACTTTTCTCTTCTTATACTTTGCATTTTCTTAGGCAATTCACTTTGAGATTTTTCATTAATGCAGATAGTACCTTCCTCCTCCCAAGGATTCTTGTTTAAATACTCCCCATTCCCTTTAGCCTATATTTTTCTTTCTCCCCTTTTGCTACCAACTGTTTTCCTTCTTTTTCTTCAGTCAGTCTTAGAGCTATCTAGGGGGACCCATACCATTTGCGTTTTAGGCTAACCCACCTACGCTATCAAAGGTTGATGTGTGATTTCTTGGCTGCTAATTTTTTGAATTTGGAATATATTTTAGAAAAGATACAGTATTAACATCTCTGAAATATTTTAATAAAATAAGTGATAGTAATACAGGCAGCATTATCTTTGCAGGTTGTATGGACAGTAAAATTGATCATGCAAGCTGAAACAGTGCAAAGTAATCTTAACAAAGGGGAAGAATTAAGGTCATCTAATCACTTTAAAAATTTTTTTGTGAAAATATTAAAAGCTTTTATTTTTTTTTAATTAAAAAAAATTAATGTTTAGTTTTGAGAGAGAGAGTGCAAGCGGGAAAGGAATGGAGAGAGAGGGAGACACAGAATCTGAAGCAGGCTCCAGGCTCTGAGTTGTCAGCACAAAGCCCCATGCGGGGCTCAAACTCACGAACTGAGATATCATGACCTGAGCCGAAGTTGGACACTTAACTGGCTGAGCTACCCATGCACCCCTAAAAACTCTTTTATTTTCAGTGAGCAAATGTATGAGGAAGTAAAAAAATCATAAAACCATTATTTATTTATTACACTGTAAATATAAATATTAGAAACACTGAAAATAATTTTCATTTGTATTAAAATACATCAAGATTAGTTTTAACAGTGCTTACCTTATTCTCATAAATAAGTCATGATTTGGGATGAGGATATTTCTAAGTCTTGGAAAGTTATCATAATCCTTCCTCAGTTTAGATCAGTTACAGCTGTATTAGTTTTTAATGCTGTGTAATTACTTACCACAAATCTAGCTGCTTAAAACAGTCCTCACTTATCTCACTGTTCTCCTTGTCAGAAGTCAGGGCATGCTTGGCAGAGGGGTCTCGGGAGCCAAAGACGAAGTGCCAGCTGGGCTAGGCTCTTATCTGAAGGCTTTGGGAAAGGATCAGCTTCCAAGCTCATTCAGATTGTTGGCATATTTCATTTTCTGTGGGTTTTGGTCAGATGGATACTCCTTTCCTTGCTAGCTATCAGAAAGGCCACTCAGCTGCAAGACGCACCTGTATTCCTTGTCACATGCCCCCCTTTCATCTTCAATGCCGGCAATGGTTCATTGAATCCTTCCCACACAAATCTCTCTGATGTCTTCTACCACGAAATGGAGAACACTTTGCTTTTAAAGTCCTCACTTGACTGGGTCAAGTCCAGTCAAATAATCTCCAGGTCAACTGACTTGGCACTTGACTTACATCTGCAAAATCCCTTCACGATAGTATTTAGCTTACTGTCTGGTTGAATAACCAGGTAACAAAAATCTCAAGACCATCTTTAGAATTCCACCTACCACACATTTTGCCCCCTGTGCCCTCAATATTTTGAAATATATCTGATGTCCCTTAATGTCAAGTATACTAGTAGTTTCACTTCCTCTGAAACATCTTTATTCTTTTTGTCACATTTTCTCATTTACATTGATAATTTTGCCTTCATTAAGTTCCTCTGGCTGCATTACCTTGGGTCTTGAGAACGTGGGCAGTATCACCATTCTCATGGTCAGCCATCTTCTTTTTTTTTATTAATTTTTTTTTTAATGTTTTATTATTTATTTTTGAGACAGAGAGAGACAGAGCATGAACGGGGGAGGGGCAGAGAGAGAGGGAGACACAGAATCGGAAGGAGGCTCCAGGCTCTGAGCCATCAGCCCTGAAAGGAAAACTTGTTTGAAGGCAGTTTACTGAGCCGAAGTCGGACGCTTAACCGACTGAGCCACCCAGGCGCCCTGTTCAGCCATCTTCTGATCACATCTGCACTTTCAGTGCCACCACCTTGTTTCTTTGCTGCACTTTCACTTTTATCATTATAATGTAATATATAATTAAACTGTATAATTATAATGGTAAAGGTGAAAGTGCAGCGAAGAAAAAACAAAATAAAGTGGCCTGAGGGCTTATAAATGGGAGACAAGGAGGCAAACACAAACACACCTCTGCTGTCTAAATAAGCAAGCACAGTGACATCACCAACAGACTGTGCTTCATGCTGATTCTTTCCTTTATCTCTTTTTTCCAGTTTGATTAAACTGAGATTTTACCGTATACATTGAATTTTTTATTTTACTGGCATTCTTTTCATTTTGAAAAGTTCTATTCATTTCATTTTCATAACTGCATCATCATTATTCCCTCTTGTTCATGTTTGTAATTCCATCCACTGACTTAAGGGTCTAATTCATAGCCTTTATATTCTGTGTTTAATAATTTTATTTACTGGAAAGTAGTACTACATTTGTAGAGACTTAGCAGAAATAATAATCTACAGAATCAGAACTCCTTTCTTGTAAGCAGCATTATTAAATGCAGAATATGATAACTATAAGGGAAATCTTTATTTTTTTACTTTATTTTATTTTTTTAATGTTTTATGTATTTTTTTGAGAGAGAGAGAGACAGAGTATGAGCAGGGGAGGGGGCAGAGAGAGAGCGAGACACAGAATCCAAAACAGGCCCCAGTCTCTGAAATCTTTAAAGAAATAGATGTTTCTTTCATTGCGAGCTTATATTTTGTGAGAATGTTGAGGGACCCAAATTCTATCACATGGTCAAGAGGTGTATCATCTTAGACATATACTATGTAATTTTCAGGTGGACTGTTCTCTGAGTAGCAGGGTAGGTAACTATGTGAAAGCAAAGATATGAGTACATATTCCCAAAGGAAATGATGATGATGATGATGATGATGTTATGTTTATTTTTTAATTTCAGCTCAGGCCATGGCAGAGACTTTCTTATCTGTTTGCTCTGTAGTCAGGAAGGTCTCTGTCTCTTTCACTCTGCCCATCCTTTCAGTAAGGGTGAAAAGAGTATGTCAGGTGCTTTGTATTTATGTGCAGCGTAATGGTCTCAATTTTTGATGATAAAGGCATAATCTCCCATTCTCATCTGAAAGTTTCTGGTATTTGTATGTTCCTCAGTGCAGCACCACCTTCTGTTTTTCCTTGTATCTCTGGTTTGTGCTTTTGAGTGTGTGTGTATTGATGAGGGAAAGCTGGTGTGTTTCCCTTACTTTATTGGCAGGATAGCAAGCCCTTGTAGTATCTTTGTTGCAATTTATTCAGCATTCAGATGTTTTGCATCAAGATGTCTTTTTCCAACATCTAGATCATATACACATGGAAGTAGAAGTCCAGTTTAGCATTTGGGTATACTTTTTATTACATATGTATATATCCCTAAGCAATATATAGCATTGGTTTGCACATTGTTAAGCTTCAAACAAAAGGTAACAAATTATAAGAATATATGTTTTACTAAGTATTTGTATAGCCCTGGCTATCTTCATTTCTGTATAGTGACTATTTCTATTTTTTTATTTATTTAAATGTTTATTTATTTTGAGAGAGAGCACCTGTGTGTGAGCGGGGAAGGGGCAGAGAGTGAGAGGGAGAGAATCCCAAGCCAGCTCTGCACTGTCAGCATAGAGCCTAACGTGGGACTCGAACTCACAAACTGTGAGATCATGACCTGAACTGAAATCAAGAGTCTGATGCTTAACTGACTGAGCCAGCCAGGTGCTCCTACTGACTATTTTTAAATGGGAATTTATATAGCTTTCAACTTTTTCCTATTAGAAATAATGGTACAAGAGGTTGACAATTGGAGTATGGTTATGCTTATCAACTGCAGTATTTCCAAACTGCTTTTCAAAAATTATCAATTTACAGCCCACCAGAAATGTATAAGAGTTTTAACTGCTCTATATGACTCTCAGACGATATCAACCTTTTTTTATTTTAACCACACTGAGTGGTATAAACTGGTATTTCATGTTTTTAGTTTGCATTTCTCTGGATCTAAGTAAACTTTTCACATCTCTTTTGCCATTTGAATTTCTTCAAATGAGATGCTCTTTTACTTTGTTCATTTGTAAATCGTGTAACTATTTTCCTAACAATTTACCAGTGATAAGAACTACGGCACTTCTAGTAGCATGTCATAGCATTTGTGTTTCTAGTATGACAAGGCACAGAAAGCTTTACATTTATGAAAATGGTCCAATATGTCTATCTTTTATTTTGGTGGTTTACTTTAGAAATCTTCCTATAATTATATACATACGCTCCTATATGTCTCTACAAAGGTTTGATGTTTTACTTTTCCACAGTAAGTCTTAAATCTACATGATAATTTTTATATGGTTTTATACATAAATTTTTGCATGGTTTTATGGGTAATTCCAGAACAATATATTAGTTTATAATCCACTAATTATTGTACATTAGGATTTGGATTTAGTCATACATCAGAATAATATAAATGTGTGTGTGTTTTTCCGTTTAATTCTGAAATCTTTATTCTGTCTTTTTCTGCACCAAAACCACACTATGTAAGACAATTTGTTAAAAAGATCTTGTCTATTCTTGCACCTTGCTTTTCATCTAAAAGTTAAAATTAGTTTGTCAAATTACACAAAAATATCTACTTGGATTTTAATCAAGATTACTTTCAATTCATATATTTGGAGTGATGATAATGAACTTCCAATCTATGAACACCCTATTACTCTCCATGTATTTAGGTTTACTTCGATATGCCAGAAGAAAATTTTATCATCTTCTCCATAAAACTGTATACCTCTCGTCATATTAATTCATAAGACCATTATATTTTTTTTGCATCATATTGTAAATGTTAAGTTTTAAAATTTCTATTATTCTGATTTTGGATATTGATTTTATATCCAGCAACTCTACAGTATTCTACCATTATTTCCAATGGTATGTTAATAGATTCTATAAAATTACCCATGTTGATATCATTTGAGAATGAGAATTTTTTTTTCCATTCCTGCTTTTAAAGAGAATACTTCCAAGTATTCACGGTTAAGCAAAGCAACTGTAGATTTTTAATACATACTTTATCATTGTATGAAACTTTTTTAGCCTTTGTTTCTATGTGACTAATAAGCATTTTTAAATTAATAATTGGTATTTAATTTTGAAACTATTTTTCTGTATCTACCAAAATTTTCACATGGTTTTTCTTCAATGATTTTCTGAGTAAAAATCTTTCTTTCCTGGTATTAACCTTACTTGTTGATAATGTTTATTTTTGATATTTTAAAGGAGTTGGTTTGCTAACATCTTCATTTTTTTTCATCTCTCTTCACAATACACTTAGCTTATAATCATGTTTTTTTGTCGTATTGTCTATAAAATTCTAAGTAGCTAGTGTTTATGTATCTGGGTAGAGATGAGATTAGTTTTCTTAACTTCTAGATGTATTCATTTGTTAAAAAGATAAAAGTTCCTTGGAGTTATATTTTTAATAGATTTTCCATTTTTTCAATGTTTTCAGATTCATTGCCTTTAAGTTTTCACTAGCATCTCAATTTTTTAATTCTACTTTAACTGTCATTTTGCCCTTTACTCCATTCATTTATTAGTTTAAAAATTCATTGTTTCAACAAAGAGCACTAGCCTAGCACCAGAATTCTACTTTTGCTTCTATTGCTTCTGTATTTTTTTTGAAATATGAGTAAATCACTGTTTTAAACATATTTTCTCATCTCTAAAATGAATGTACTATTTCCTTTTCAGCACACATTTTTCCAGCAAGACTCAAGTAATATATGATTGAAAATTTTTGAAAAACATTTTGAAAAATATGGAAAGAGAAAAGCCACACAAGGATTTATAGGTTTATCTGCAATATTTTTTAACAAGTGCATCACTTGTAACAAACGTTATCCTCCTAAGCATCATGGGCATTATTTGGAACATGAATGAGAATTAAACAGCTTGCATCCTCCACAGCAGAGTGAAACTTCTAAAGTCTGATGTTACTCTAACTGATCTGAGAACCAGCACTAACCAAGGTAACTATTTTGAGGACTAACATGAAAAGGTGTTTAATAAAGTATAAGTGCTGGGCTTTTATTTTAGCACATTAATATACTAATTTTATACTTTTTAAAATGTTTTTCTTTTTTGAGAGAGAGAGAGAACGTACAAGCAGAGGAGGGGCAGAGAGAGAGGGGGACAGAGGATCCAAAGTGGAGTCTGTGTGGACAGCAATGAGCCCAGCGCGGGGCTTGAACTCATGAACCACAAGGTCATGACCTGAGCCAAAGTCAGATGCTCAACTGAATGAGCCGCCCAGGTACCCCCTTTTTAAAAAATTATAACACATAAGGGGCACCTGGGTGGCTCAGTCAGTTAAGCATCCAACTTCAGCTCAGGTCATGATCTCATGGTCCATGAATTCAAGCCCCTCGTTGGGCTCTGGGTTGACAGCTCAGAGCCTGGAGCCTGCTTCAGATTCTGTGTCTCCCTCTCTCTGATCCTCCTCTGCTCACACTCTTTCTCTCTCAAAGATAAACATTAAAAATATATATATAACACTTCAAAGTAACTCAGATGGGTCCTAATGAGTTATTATGACCAATACTAAATTATTACTAATTATTACTGTGTGCAAATAAAGCTCTTCCTGAATACTTAACTACAGAGCATACTTTATTTTCAGGATCTTTATCTTTGTCAACATCAAGTAACCATTAATTAGGTTCTGACCTCAAGGTACATGCTGTAGTTAAAATGCAGTATCCAGGGAGTTAAAAGGTATGCTTTTTTTTTTCTTTTTCTTTTTTTTTTTTATTTTATTTTTTTTCAACATTTTTTATTTATTTTTGGGACAGAGAGAGACAGAGCATGAACGGGGGAGGGGCAGAGAGAGAGGCAGACACAGAATCGGAAACAGGCTCCAGGCTCCGAGCTATCAGCCCAGAGCCCGACGTGGGGCTCGAACTCACGGACCGCGAGATCGTGACCTGGCTGAAGTCGGACGCTTAACCGACTGCGCCACCCAGGCGCCCCTTTCTTTTTAAATATGAAGATCATTAGTTAGAAAACATGAAAAGGAAGAATTTAAAAGTCCTGAAATCAAATGGATCCAGTAAGCATTGAGATCTTGCAAATCCTCATTTCAGAAAATTAGGTTAGCACCAAATACATTTAATTTAAATCTAAACATACAAAATAAAATCCACAAGTATTTGTTGCAGCTACATTTAAATGTTAGGTGACTCAATACCATGGTACAGGTCCATAACATCCCTGAGGTATTGTGCTGAGATTATTTTTCTGCTGGCCCCATTTCTATCATAATTTTTACTCGTCTAAATATTACTTCCAATTTGGGACTTTTTTTTTTTAATGAACTAGAACATTTAGCCAACAAGTTTGAACAGTACTAAGCAATATGTATAATTTCTAAGAGAAGTGCTCCACCTCTGGATTAGGAACTGAAAGGAATAAAAATTCTCAGAATTACTTTAAAAACAAACTGAAAGACCTAAAGAGTTGGGGTAAAAAAAATAATGAAAAGTATTGGGAAAAAAATTACCTTTAGAAAGGCCAACTCATTTTCTGCTATGAATCATGTGTCTTTTGAGAGCAAGGGTATGAGCTTGAAAAGGTGATAAAATGTATATATTATGGTATCTTGAGTTCCACTCAAAGAGAACTGACTTTCATATTGGACTCATTTAGTGACAGGCTTGGATTGTATTTATTTTACCACCTACTTCGTTTCTTACACTGGATGTTGCAGAAGGCTAAATGTGTAGGACTAGATGGAGAAATAAAGTTGGACAAAGTTCCTCTACTTTGATAAAACTCCCATTCAGGAGAAAATGATAAAGGTTCAACAGCAATTCAACATTTATTTTACTTGTATAATCTTAAAAGATGAACATACAGTCTAAATAAAGTCATTTTTTAAAATTTTATTAGTACTGTTTACCAATGGGGAGATGCAGTTTATTTACACCAGCAGCCATAGGGGCAAGGGGAATACACAGTTAGCAATCTGTATAGGATGGACTACTTATGCAAAAATAATAATCTCCAAAACAAAGGACAGTGGTGAGCTTCACTACACTTCCCCAATGATCCCAGCATGCGATAATGCCAGGCAATGGCCCCTGGACATGCGGTGGTGGGAACTAATGTATGGAAGAAAAAGCCACAAACCACAAAAATTTGTAAAGAACCCCTTCCCCCCATACACACACACACACTCAGATACATAATAGAATTACAGGGTGATCAATATACTTAATTGAGGAAGGAAGGAGGGATAGGAATTCTGCTGTTAGAGGGAAGATAGGTAGGGAAAGGGAGAGTTCCTAACCACTGTCAACTATATGGTAGGGAGCATTCACTCCCCAGAAAAGAAAGGAGTTAGCTCGTCCCCTCAGGGCACCTGTTGGACCTAGCCCACTTCATACCCAACCAGGAGAGGCCTAGGGCTACTGCCCTAATAACGGGAGGGCAAAAAACAAAAACAATAACCAAGAGGGAGGTAATATGAACCAATGATTTTTCAAAATTACTTTCCACTTCTTCCTCCTCTAACCAAGAGAAAGACCAGAAAGCAAACAGTAATATCACAATCAGAGCTCCCTCCCTGAAGGAAGAGTGGACGATGACCCTACCTTCAGCCTGTTTCTCAGACGTTATTTGGGAATAGGCCAGAGTTTCACTTAGATCCTCCTTTCCCTATGTATCCCCTTAGAAGGAGATGTCTATAAAATCAAGGGCAGATAACCCAAAATTATCTTAGCTCTTGCTGAAGTTTAACTTTCTAAAAAGTTATTACAATTCTTGAAGACCAATCTGTAACTACACCTTAACCCTGACCAGAACAATTCCAGGGGGAGAATGCAATAATAGACAGTCTTGAAGCCAGCCCTATTACTATGGTTCCCTTAATGTCTATATGTAACACAAATCAGTCCATACAGTCCAAACAGTTCCTTCTGGGATAAGGATACATGCACAGCAAGGTTTAGAGAAAACAGATCAGGACCCACTCCATCCTCATGTGTGTCAGTCAGTCTTTACTGGTCTTCTGCTTAGGTCCTAAGAGGCAGTATCCAAGTGGAGGTGGGAAGATGTAACTCCTTATGAAGTAAGACACAGCAGGAAGGCATCTAGCAAGGCAGTCCTATAGGAAAATGCTTAGGCATGACACTGCCTTTCATATACAAAAAATTATGTTCTCTCCCCATTTTAATCTGAACAGAGGAACCCCTCAGAAAAATTCTTCTCTGGATCTCCTGGAAGAAAAAAAGAAGAAGAAGAAGAAGAAGAAGAAGAAGAAGAAGAAGAAGAAGAAGAAGAAAAGGAAAACTTAAAACAAGCCAAGGAAAGGGAAACTGGGCAGGCTTCAGAAGCAGGAGCATCAAGAGAGATGAATTGAAACTGGTCAGTGTGAAAGCAGGGTGGCAGGCAGCACCTGGAGTCGTGAGCTGCACCAGATAGGCAGTGGAGCAGGGGACAGTAGGAACATGGGGCCAAGCCAGACAGATGAGGCTGGGCCCCTTACTGGGGCACAGAATGAGGTAAGAAAACATTTCAAATAAAGCAGCACCGTTCCCGCTCACTTTGGGGCTCTCACCCCTCTACACTTCATAAACCCTCGATCAGGGAGTAAAGTGGAGGGTAGTTTTGATATGTGGCTCACATTTCCCATCCTTGCCTATCCCATTCCCTGACTTCTGACAACAAAAGGACAGCTCTTGTTGTCAAGAATGTCCAAATGGGACTGAATGGAAGGGGCTGCCCCTCATGAGGGACAGAGGTGGGGACAGTCTAGATGGTCACCGTAACAGAGCTTTGACTGACCAACCCAAGGAACAGGGGCATTCAATAGGATACTGCAGTCAGATGAGAGACAACCCAGTCTTGCTCCTTGGCTCCTAGTACTAACCCATTAACACTGAAGGTAGCTGGAAGAGGTCCCCTCTGGGCTCAGCTTTCAAATCACAGTCTCCTGCATGGCCATTATACTTTTCAGTAATTCAGGCCTGCCCCTGGCATGAGAGGCAGGTAGTGACCTGGCATAATGACCAAGTCAGACACACGGACTGGCTAGGTAACACTATAGTAACTCAGAGTAGGAAAATGACTGCCCCACCAAACTGTTGTTCACAGCATCATATATCCAGATATGAATCTTGCAGTTTAAGAGATCGTGCATAGTTGCAGAGGCCCCTGCTACCTCTTCAAGGAATCGTAACTAAATCCTCAGCCTGCCCGGATAACCAAGTTGTCCATTTACCAAGCCTATGCCACCGGGTGGGGTGCAAGACAAAGGGCTCTGTTCAGCAAAAGGTTAGCCCTTGTCCCCAAGTCTGTTCAAGTCACTGTAAATGCTGGACCTTTGGGAAACTGGTAGCTTTGACCTTTTCTTCTTGTTGGAGCCAAGATCACAGAGCTTCCCCTATCAGATTCAGTTGTAATTCTTTTTCTTGGTTTTCCCAAATTGGAACTGTTAACATCCAGATCTCATACCTGACTTTCACTTGTCTTGGAGAAGTCCAAATCAGAGGCTCAGAGATCACAGGAGCAGTCCCACTGAGGCCCAGTGATTAAGGCCTGACCATCAGCTATGTCCAAACTGTCAGTTACCGAGAAAGCCCTTGACATCAGGCAGACGGCAAGGCTGAGGAACCAAAGGATTTATATGCTGGGTACACAGCTGCTCACCTGTGCGCTGGACACAGTACACTTGTGCACTTCTTGGTGTAGAGCTCGACCTGCACGGTACGGTGCACAGGATGCACAGCTCCTCCTGCCCAGGGTTTCAAAGCTGATTCCAGGTAATATACTTATAAAAGGATCCGAATTCCTAAATTCTCCACTTTGGGTTTTTAAAGGCTAGGATCTTCAATGGGAATTGGGACTTTTGTCTTATTTATTTTATTTTTTTTCTTTTTCTACTTAGATACCTAACTTCTCCAAACCACAGGACCGGTCTATGTTATTGTCCTGGTCACCCTCTGACTCTCTCATGTTGCAGCTACTGGAATTCTGGGGGTGAGCGTTGCAGCTGCTGATCAGGCCCATTCCCAGATTCTCCGGGAAGGGAGCAAAGCGGAAGGCGGCACGCTCCTTTATCTTCCACAGGCTGAATGCCAAAATCCTTCACGCTACCAGTTTCTGCGAACTCCAGGTAGAAGTAGCCACACTTGACTGCCCGATGCACCTCAAAGCAGAAGCCCAAACAAGAATCCTCTATTAGGTCTACGTATATCTCCTGAGCGATGGCCTCTAGCTTGTTAGTATCCAGGTTAGCCAACGAAATTTCCTCCATTTTAATCTGTAAACGACTGTGGAGAGGGCGCTCGTATTACTCACAGCAGCACCGGCAGCAACACGTCGGGCTCCTCGGGCCGCGCCTAGGCCTAGAGGCCTGTCAGGGCCGCGTCCTCAGGCGGCGGGGGCGGAGGCGTCCGCGGGGGCGGAGGCAGAGCAGCGGCCAGCGGCGACTGCTCCCGAACCTCAAGTCCTTCGGTTTCTTCTGGCGTCTCCTGGGGTCTGGGACTTTGAGCTCAGCCTGGCCCCGGACTCACCGCCAAACGGTCTCGGCGCTTCAGCCAGCAACCCCGGCCTCTTCCGCTCCCAGGTCCGGCTTAGCCCCGCCTCCTAACTTCCGCCCCTCAGAACGCCTGCGCACTGGTCCCGCGCAGACCCGCGGTACTTCTCCCTCCGCGCAGGTCCCTGGGAAGCCTCGCAGTTTACGATTTCGTTTGGTTCGGAGAGCTAAACGTGTCGGACTTTCCTTATTTCTAATGTAAATGGATTGCAAGGATGCTTCTGTTTTCTGTTATATTATTTGTAGATTTAAACATTCCCTAATGAATTCACCACACATGCCTAATTGATTCCCTCATGAAAATGGCAAATAATGACGTGCGCCTTTTGGTAGGATCCAAAATATGATTTTAGGAACAGTTCTCCGAATACGTTTGAAAATTTCACTTATATAATTGACTTTTAATTATTTCTAGTTAACTACCGCATTTTTCATTTAAATCCACTAGATGGTGCAAGGAAACAAATTACAATATAATTTGCCTTTCAGTCTTAAAAATAAGAACTAGGTACTAAAGACATAATTCATATATATTGATCCCATGAACCTAAGGCGTTTATCTCACTTATAAGTCCATTAAAGCAGAGTGATTATAAGTAGATTATCATATACATCTCTAAAATAATGCAAAGAGAAATTTACACGTCCAGTCTCTATTAAAGAGGGAGGAAACCTGAAATATGTTAAGCATACTGGGAAATAAAGGAAGCTTTCCCTAAAATTATGCAGCATGAATGTGAGAATTAGATCCAATCTACCGGAGTTTAAATCCTAGATCCAACATTTAGCCGTTCTGTATTTATCTGAATAAAGCTAGTCTCTATTTCATGGTTAAGATTAAATTATAGCGTAAAAAAAAAAAAATCCTCTTGTGACAGTGCCTTACATGTAAGCAAGCATTCAGTAAATGTGAGCTATTTTAATCATATTAACTATGGACTAGAATATACCATAATAAAAATACTGTAGTATGTACTTCACTTTTTGCTAGTTTTTTGGTCCCTGCCACCACCACTAAATAGAGCAGCCTCTTGAATCTTTATAATATATCCAAAAATAGCTGTAACTAAAGAAAGAAAAACTTTAAAATATGTACCTTTCTGATTCTTTAATTTCTTTTCCAGAATAAAGGAAAATATAGACATGTATCTTTCATAATGTATATGATTATTAGAACACTCTCAAATAGTTTTATAAATCATTCTTTTTATCTCACTTCATATGAAGGTTAAGTACCAATTAACCTTATTTGGTTTAGGAGTAATTTATCAGTGCTTGTACCCATCCAAATTTTTTGATTGTGTATTTTATCATCTTAAAAATCACAAATTGGCAGATATAAAAGATTTTGAAAGCTTAGGCCATTTAAGATTCATGCATGATAAAATTTTTTAAATAGAATTTATTCTTCTACTACAGCTATCATGCAATTTATATGTTCTCCACTCAAAAATTGGTACCATATTTTGATAGGTCAGAATCTGCATGTAGCCATATGTTAATCCATAAAATATAATGATTAAGTGCACAAGCTCTTGAGTCAGATTGCTTCCTACCAGTTACTATCTGTGTGAACTTGTCCTATCTATTTATGTAAATCTGTTTTCTCATTCCAAAATGTTGGTGACAGTTCTCATCACATAGGTTTGTTGTGAGATTTAAACATGAGAGTGAATATAAAAATTTTCACAAAGTATCTAACAAAAGTATATAATACTATATTATTATTTTTTTGTGATATGTCTAGTTAAGAAAATACAGATGTTAAATAAGGAGTCATGTAAAAGGAGTCATGTAAAACTGACTCCTAAAATAAAGGAGTCATGTAAAACTGACTCCTTTTCTCTCATGCCTTCTGCAAGTCTGTTTTAAAGCAATACTTCTTAAACTTTCATGTTCATACAAACCATTCAGAGATCTTTTAAAAATGCAGATTATACTTCAGTATGTCTCACGTAGGGCCTGGGTTTCTGCATTTCTAACATACTTTGATGCTGCTGGTTCATGGACCACTTTGAGTAGCAAGGAATTAAAAGGGCTTGATAGTGGACAATTGTTCTTCATGGTGATTGTCTCCCATGTAATTTGTTCTGGCCAAATTATCATGAGAACCTTTGCATATTTGATTTTGATGGGAGAGAATAAAAGATTGTTTCTCTGCTCCTTAAGTCCTCCTTATATTGTGAGAGCTGGAACTGAAGTCCTCAGTTTATTTAATGAAGAGGGTCATCAATAAAATATACTTCAAAATATATCACAAGCAGACCATCATATTAACTGAAATTCAAATAATCAGGACAATGGCTAGGTTTAAATTTTCTGTCCGTATTTTATCAAATTTACTTTTAGAACAGCAACACTTTTGTGACATTGAAAATTTGCATTGATGTTCATCATCACCTTATTTCCTCTCTTCTATTTGTTTCATTTAACTAGATTGCCTTACTTCTCACTGAAATGTACTGAAGTCTTTATGTTAAATCAATGATATGCCACAAAAAGAAGTTAGAAGGAACTCCTTAGTTCTATTGCAGTCAATAGGGTTGAAGATATTTAAGCCTTTGGTATAAAAATTAAATGAAATAAAATAGATATTCTCCATTATCCAAGCCATTTTTTTCAATATAAAGCAAGTGATGGGGATTAATTCTTCATAAGTAAGTGATCTTCAAACAATATGTACATCATATAGGTTTAAAATATTTAGTACACAAATTAAGGTAAGTATAAGGAATTTACTGTGAAAGTTTAATTGTCTTTATTTTCTCCCCATTCAGTTGTAATACATGCACTGAGAAAATCAACTCTTTCAAAGAGGAACATGCTTTAAATTGTTATCTAATGGTTTTTATGAAAGGTTGAAAATCCATAAAACAACTATTTTTTAATAGTCACACATTTTTCTGTGTATGTGTTCACATGAAATAGAAAAGTGAGATAGTAGAGTGCATCATGGATAGTTTTGGTAGCCAAAAGACAGGGGTTGCTACTAATTTATTATTTCTGCTACTAATCTATCAAGTGACTTTGGGCAAGAAGGTGAATTCACATTTGTAAAAAAAAAAAAAAAAAAAGATAGGTGGGCTCATGTTTTCTGAATGTTTTTCTAAAACTAAATTTCTGTGAATTGAGTAATCTAAGAAAATAGGTTTTTCAAGTTATGGGTCAATATGTATATATATTGGCCTACAAAACTCAAGTGTTAGGTCCTCAACTGGATGACTAAAGGTTTTCTTATTACAAACTAACCTGCTCTACTACCTAGGGCATCTTGAAGCACCTTCAGGGTTTGGAAAATTATTCATCTACTGAACACTAGCTGAGTGTTGTAATTATCTTGCCTAATATCCGAAGGTGTTATTTGTAGATGTTTATTTTAGTTGAAAAATTTAATTTGTGTAACGATTTTGACTCCTATGAAATTCACTTTTACTTATAAAATATTCATTAAAACTTATTTTTTTTCTTTACTTACCCAGGTATTTAAAAATAAGTGAATAGCAAATTAGAGAGGGAGGGAACATTTGGCCATACGGTCTTCTTCTTAGTTTCATTGGACCATGATTTATGTCAGAAATAAGCTATGTAGTATTATGCCTTCTTGTCAATAGTTTGCCAAAAGAAATGTATGTGTGCCATAAGTCAACAGTAAGCACTCACACGTCCTCCCAGGCATGGCCAGCTTGAAGTTTCAAATTCATCCTCTGCCGAAATCCATTTTTCAGGATTTGCATTTAAAAACTGATTATCATGCCTTGCATGAGATTCTGAGACACCACAACTTGATATTAGATAAGGGTGTCATGCTAAAATTGCAATGTCTAAAATAAATTTACGATTTTAATCTGCCCTACTCAACTGTGAAATCAAGGTGACTTAGTGAATTTTGGCGTTTATAACAAACTCTGGCTTATGATCTTCTAAAGAGAAAGACACTGTAATCCTGCTAATTATAGTTAGTAAGTAGTGTAGTATATGAATAAAATTTTTAGCACTTAGCATAATATAGTCTTTTTTAAACAGTTGATCTTTCTATATATCAATTGTTGAGACCAGTTTGATCTACAGAAGTGCTCTAGAGGCTCTCTGGAATGATTTTCATACATTTGTATGTACAGAAATATGTTTTAAAAAACACTTTAAAAGTATTTATGGCATTGCTTGTAGGTTATAATCTGTTTCATAAGACAATATAATAATTGTTGCTGGATCCTCCCTGTGTGAGAGAGTGTGCATGGTAGTGCAGAGAAGGATATGTGTATACCTTACAATTGGCCGCAAAGAAGGGCCCAGAAAAATGTAAACCTGAACACAGAAAATAATTTCTGATTAGGCAATGTGGATGTGGCAACAATTAACAGAGACTTTTAAAAACCCCTGTTTTAAATAAATTTCAAACTTACAGAATAGTAAGAATATTAGAAATAGCTTATATATATATCTCCTCTTCACCCAAATTTACTTAACATTTTGCCACTTTTACACTCTTTCTTCCTCTCTTCATCTCTCCCTCCTCCTCTGGAATTTCCTTATCACAAACTAATCTGAATTATTATTTTTTCCTAATCTATTGGATAGTGGGTTACAGATATCATGCCCTATTACCTCTAAATATTTCAGTGTGCCTATGCCATAAGGTTGTCGACATTCTCTTATCAATCACATTACAATGATCAAATTTAGGATTTTGACTAGTTTAAGAATTGACTAATACTATTGTTTAAAATACAATCCATATTCAAATATTGCCAAATATCCTAATAATGTCCTTTCTAGAGTTTTTACTTTTTCCTGGAAGCCAAGCCAGGACTAGATGTTGCATTTACTTGTCATGTCTTTGTAGTCTCTTTTAATCTGGAACAATTACATAGCAGAAAATTTTGAAAAAAAAACAAACAAAAAACAATGATGTACACAAGTTCAAAGACATTCAATTTTAATCTAATAAAAATACTTTTAAAGACATGGTTTGTCTAATGAAAGCCTTAATTATGGTAAAAAAAAAAATTATCTTAGCAGATCAGGGTGCTGTAGCAATGTTGCTTTAAAATGAAGATGATTCTGGGCACCTGGGTGGCTCAGTCAGTTAAGGGTCAGACTCTTGGTTTCAGCTCAGGTCATGATCTTAGGGTTCCTGAGATGGAGCCCAGCATCGTGCTTGGGATTCTCTCTCTGCTCCTCCCCTGATCCTTCTCCTTCTCTCCCTCTCTTTCTCAATAAATAAATAAAACATTAAAAAAAAAATGAAGATGAAGGGCACCTGGGTGGCTCCGTCAATTAAGCTTCTGACATCCGCTCAGGTCATGATCTCTCAGTCCGTGGGTTCAAGCCCTGCATCAGGCTCTGTGCTGACAGCTCAGAGCATGGATCCTGCTTTAGATTCTGTCTCCCTCTCTCTCTGCCCCTCCCCTGCTCTCTTTCTCTCTCTCTCTCTCAAAAGAAAAAAAATGAAGATGATTCTGAAGAAAGCTCATCTACCAGAGTGAGTTTACAATGCTGACAACTCAGGTTTCTTTTGGACACAGATGCCTTCTGGAACTTCTATTACATTAGTTTCTAAATATATTTAATGACAGTACTATTGATGCCTTTTCCTCCACTACTAGTCCATATACTTTAGGAGAGCTTGATCTTGCTAATTCCGGTTTTGCCAAGCACAATACTTTTTAGAAATATAACCCCCAAGATTGTAACATGACATGTAACCTTGACCTGTCCTGATTGGACCTGTCCTGATTAGTAAAACATGCCTTCAACCTGTCTTGATTAGTAAAACATGCCTTTTGGTTGCTAGTGCACAGCAGAGTAAACAGAAACAGCTGAACATAGAACTCACCAAGAAAAATCCGTGGCAATTTTTTCCTTAATCAGCCCAATAGAAAAAGGAAGAAACTCAACTTATATCTTCATGTCTGTAAAGAAATAAAGGCCAGAGATGTTAAATAAATTGTCCAACTAATTGGTGGCAGAATTAGGACGTCAGGGCTTGTGAATCCTAATTTTCTCTTTGTTACACAATAAATGTATTTTGTAAAGACACTTTAGAGTTAGCATTAATATGTATTACATCAAAATCTTACTGCCAAGGTAGCATTTACCAATGGCCAATGACATATACAATTGCTTAAGCACTCTGCTTATCCATAGCTGCTAAAATATGGATATTATTTATCACTAATAAAGTGAAGCTCTACACATTTACACAAGGTACTGTTTAATTTTTTTTATTTTTTAATTTCGATTGTTTGAAGCTTTTGCTTCAAAAGGAACATTTTTTGGATTATCAAACCATGCACTACACAGAGAGATCATAAACTAAATTTAGAAATGTATTTTGAGGGTTTTAAGAATAAAATCTTCATATAAAAGGTCTTACTGTCTAAGAAGTATTAGAGGTTTTACGAAATTGGTTTTAAATTTCTCAGTGCAAAATTTTCTATCTTTCTTATTTTCTTTCTTTTGCCATAGTTCTTTGCATTCAAGTTACAAAGAAGTTTTCGTGTAATTAATTGAATATACTTTTTCCCCCTAATTTGACTAATGTCCATTAGGTTTGTTTTTGTTTGTCTTCTCCCATCAAGAGCTGTCTCATATTTTCTTAAGTCAAGCTGTTAACCTGGTGGGTGGGATGCTTTTACTTCTTGTGTTCCATAGACAGGCATCTGGCACTTGCCACCAAGTGAGAGATTAATTTTCTTGTGAAAATCTTGGTAAACGTAAAAGTAAGAGCAAATTTAGGCACTAACATGAGGGTATCTCAGAATCTCTCACAGATTAATTACGATTTTTTTTTTATTAAAGTATCCTAATAACCTTTCTGGACTTAACCTCATGTTGTATTACCTCTTCTTTTCTTTCATTCATCTGAAACTGCTCTTCGATTTTCAATTCTCAAAGGAATTTTTGATCCTTGATTTGTCCCCATTCTCAGAGGTTATTAGCTGCTTTCTAGCCTCGCTTTTTAAATATTTCCTAAAATATCATTCTTACATTATCTTACTCTAACTTTACCAAATTTCACTCCTTATGAACATCAACATCTACTTTTGCCACTCATTTTCTTTTTGTAGCCAGCCCCCATTGCTGTTAAATTTTAGTCAGTTGTGAATACATCCTTAACATAGACCTCAAACATTTTTCTCACTTTCTGACCTGTGTGGTTCTTACTTGACTAGATGTTGTATCTTACAGAAAAATACAAACATAGATAAGTCCCATCGTTGTCATTTAATGCAATGACATGTATAGTTTTTTGAGAGAGAGAGAGAGAGAGAGAGAGAAAAAGAGAAAGCGAGAGAGCTCCTCATGCGGGGCTCGATCTCACAACCATGAGATCATGAACTGAGCCAAAATCAAGAGTCAGTTGCTTAACTGACTGAGCCCCCCAGGCACCCTCATAAAAGACCCTTAATACTTAATATATCATCACGATCTACTGCACCAAGGTTTAGAATTAAAGTTTGTCTTTGAGTATTACCTACTATTAGTAAAATTGTTGCCTCATAACCGGTATTTTTCTGAGAACTCAAAGAATGAAGTGAAAATTTAATTATTTAAAATAGAATAAAGTTAATTCTATCTTATGGATTCACTGGACATATCTCTAAATCTAAGCTACATTAATAGGACCTTGGTGATCTTATTTTTTTCTATATTCTTGAAACATTTTTCTATTTCATTATTAGAATAACCGTTTCATCAATAATTATCAATTATTTTTAAAAGGCAAAAACAATAAGAAAACAGAAGAATGATGAAATCGTCTGGTCACATAGAGGTAAACATGGGCAAAATCAAGATTATTACTTCTTTTTGTGAATAAAGTTGTTCGGGGACACAGCTACATTTAATTTCTGTATTGTCCATGGCTGCTTTTTCTTCAATGGCAGAATTGAGAAGTTGCAGTGAAGACCACATAACTCCTAAGCCTAAACTATTTAATATAGCCCTTCAAGAAAGTTTGTTTTCTGCTATCCTTCTGTTAAAAGGATAGAATATCAGCAAAATAATTATTGTCTCTCACTTTTACTATTCTGTGTCCCAAAATACTGCATCATCTTTCAAGAAGGTGTAAAAGAAGGCTGGAGATAACACCTCTATGATCTGCTTTTAGCTCTTACTGAACACAATTGAGAATTCAGGAATCTTCATTTTCTGTCCTTAATGGTGTAGAGAAGAAATTTGACAGAGGAAGATGTTTTACAATTATTGGATGAATTAGAAGATAAATTCAAAGGGATAGATAGCAGTAGTCTAATGATGGTGAAATGGATCATGGATATGAAATGGCTCATGTAAGTGGAATCTCAGACAATGAGACAATGAGTCTGCAGATGACAGTATCTAGATGAATTTTCTAGAATCTGTAAGTGAACAATATATTTCCAAGAAAAAAGGGGCATACGGTAATTGCATTTAGCTAGTAATTAGCTAGGAAGACCTTTATTGGGCAAAGTTTTTCAGAAGAAATTATTTTGCTAAAAGGAGGTGTGACATATTTTTCATCTTTTATGAAGTTTTTGTACCAAAATTTACTTGTTGCAAAAAGTCTTTTAATGGTTACATTTATTTAAAGATTTCTAACATAGTTGTTTTCCACTCTCTCTTTAGTCTTATTTCAGTGAGTTATTTATTAAATGGCAAAACTATTTTTTAACAGGCCCACTGGACCCAGATGGCAAATAATGGTGACAATTTTCCTGATATATTGAGGGTTAGATATTAATGACAAGAAACAAAGAGGAAATAAATCGAAGGAATAAACTTTGACAAAGTAGATTTAGTGTATTTTATGTCAACTGTTGTTCTCTGGGAAGTAGCCTGTCTGAATCCTACACAAAATCGCAAGCATTCATATATAAATGAATTTGTTGGCTCTATAAAAAGCTTTCTCTTAAAACATGCGAGTGGCATCTGCCCTTGAAATAGTTCTGTGCAGTGAAATTCTCTTCTGGTCAAACATAGGTACTGTTGTCATTTTTCTCTAGATCAGGCCTCAGGCTCCTGAAGCTAATTTGTTTCATAGTGTTTCTTTTGTTTGCCTGCCCGTTCCCTTTATTTTTAACGCAGGAAGGTGTTTTTGCAGATATATTTTCATATGTTTACCTCTGGTTTTTGTTAATGTTTCCTTGGGAGTTCAAAGAAAATAACAAGTCAGCTTTTTTTTTTTTTAGCCCCAAATACTTGCTCCCATAAATCCTACATACATAAACAAGTTACAACACAAAATTAAAAATGAAAAAAACAAAACCCTCAATATCAAGATGAACTAAGAGAAAATAAACTTCTCTTCCTACCCTTGAGATAGTCCATCTTTTGGCACTGTACCTTTTTACACTTGGTGGTGCAGGGGAGATAAGTCAGGTGAATAGTTTCAGGCTGTTAATTCAGTTAAATTAGGCAGTTTGCAAATTGACAAAAATTAACTCATTTTTTTAAACCTACTTTTTCCTGCACAGAGTCCATTATAATCCTATACAAATATCATTGTATAATGTAGGTTGGGTGGTGGAGGGGGGGATGACAACATGGAAGAAGATGAGAAATGGGAGACAGGTGGGGGAAATGTTGGTTTCCGAATTGACACCGGTAATTCCTTGAATTAAGTATTCAAAATAGCAAATTCCTTACATCTATGCTCCGGTATCATTCATTTATAACTTTTCCCATATTCACTTTTGTTATGAAAGCACACATGGCGATTAAATCCAGCGTCTCTGAAGTTACACCCTGGGCCGCTTACTATTTGTGTGACCGTAGGTGGTTCTCTTAACACCTCAGAGTTAGTTATATGGTCTGTAGAATGCACATTAAAATAGTTCTTTCCTCATAAGGAATTGTGACAGAAAAATAAAATGTAAATTGATGTTGGACATTAACTATTCAGTAAACATATTTGTATAGTGATGTAAGAGACATACTAGTCTTTGAACTCTTTTCTTTAATGTTTATTCATTTTTTGAGAGAGAGAGAGACAGAGCACGAGTGGGGGAGGGGCAGAGAGAGAGGGAGACACAGAATCCGAAGCAGGCTCCAGGCTCTGAGCTGTCAGCACAGAGCCCCACTTGGGGCTCGAACTCATGAACCATGAGCTCATGACCTAGCCGAAGTCGGATGCTAAACCAACTGAACCACCCAGGCACCCTGAACTCAAACACTCTTGATTTTCAATCACTTATATTCAATAAATATTGAAGATTTTTTCTTTTGTGTTTGGAACTTGAGGTACAATGATAAAGGAGTCCACTTGCTCTTTCAAGGAGCTACTTAGTGGAGGTAGAGAGATAAACATAAATGTGAGAGCTATGCTAAAAATGTGCACAGAATTCAGTAAGGTATACCCGAAATACAGTGGTTAGTTTTATTTGCAGGGAAGGGAAATTTTTGTGGGAATTTGACTCTTTAATAAGGCTTGGAAGAGGAATGTTGTTTGTTAGTAGATATAGGTGGAGTTAGGAACATTTAGGTGGAGAGAAAAGCATAATTAAGAATATGAAGGCATGAGGGGTGCCTGGGTGGCTCAGTTGGTTACACGTCTGACTTAGGCTCAGGTCATGATCTCACTGTTCCTGAGTTCAAGCCCAGCATCGGTCTCTGCTGACAGCTTGGAACCTGGAGCCTGCTTCAGATTCTGTGTCTCCTCGTCTCTCTGCCCCTCCCCCACTCACACTCTGTGTCTCCCCAAAATGAATAAACATTAAAAAAATAATATGAAGGCATGAAATAATATATTATATTCATTATCTGTTAAGTTATTCCATATAGCTAGTGGGGGAAGCAGTGGTTTGAAGCTGGGGATGGGATGGAGGGGAGGTTGGGAAAAAAAGTTATGTGATCACTGAAGGGCTTTTCCAGAGATTTGATATTAGAAAGTCTTTCTGGCATCAGTGTGGAGGATGAAATGGAATGTTGCAAAACTATGGGCAGCAAGGTTACTCACAGATTATTGTAGCCCAGGTGAAAGATCAAAAATTCATAAACTAATACAACAGAATTAAAGATGAAGGAAAGGAAACAATTATGGTAAATACATAGGAGTAAAATCCATAGGCTTTGTTTGGGCTGCAATAAAAACCTCAAAGAATGACAGATAAAGTGAAATGAGGTTATTTAAATAAAAGTACTTTGTAAGCTATAAGACTGTATGATTTCCAGTTGTTATCCACCTTCAAGATTGTATAATCAATGGCTTAAAAGACACAATTAATATGTTGTCCTACAAAATATAACTATCATCTGCTCTTAAAGTTTATAAAGCTTCAAATTGTCTTTTAAAATACAGTATTTCAAACTTTGGAGACTGTCCTAATAATCCTAGGATATTTGTGAAGACTTATGCCACCATATGTTTCCATAGAATTCAAGCTTCTTGTGTACTTACAACACATTATTAGAATGGCCAAACCTTAAAATTTTACCAGAAATACAGTATGTACACACACACAAACATAAACACACACTTGGATCAAACCAAAGGAACTGTTGAGTTAATAGGCTTACACATTTTTATAGTGTTTTATCTATAGGAATAGAACTTATAAGAATGAATTAGAGGCATAATTCCAAATAGACTTACATGGTATTCATTTTTGAACTGAAGCTCAACTTGTCTTCATATGCACAGGTGACTGAGAAGAATCAAATTAGTTTTCAAGTGACAATCCTTCTTTTCATAGACCTAGCAAAGGCCTTTGGTGGCCAAAGCCCTATAAACCTTGACAAAAAACTGCCCTACATACACCCTAGGTCTTTGACTCATTTATTGCTGGAGAAATCCAACCATGTCTGGCATGAGTTTAAAAACATTCAGAGATCTCGTTCTTATATTCCACATTTTAGGGCCATTTATCCATTGACATTAGGTCTGCCACATCTGTTCATGCATTTAAATGAAAGTTAAAGACCTTCCTTTTTGATCAAGTTTTAGTGTTTTCATAATTTATATGCACCACACAATTCTAGAAGAGTTTGTTCAGAGCAATTTTCTCTGTTTTATCTGTCATTGGTATTTTTATGCCTTTTATTCCACAGCCTTTAAGATGTGATGTGAATAAAAACAGCTTTCTAAATAAAGATTGATTGTCTGCTAACAATTACCCAATAAACAGTAGTCTTCATATGAGATAAACCCCTATATACGTTGGTTTAAATGATAGAACAGCACATATCTTAAATTACTGGAGTATACACAAAGTAGTATCTTTATATACATGTTCAGTTGTGAATTTTTCTGAGAAAAATATTTGACAAATGTTTTGTTCAAATTGCGGAAAACACCCAGTATAATGTTTTCTTAATATGGGCATCAGAACCATAATTTTTTTTCCCATGGAGTTTGATTCTGTCCTATTGAGAGGAATGTGTCTTATTGGGATTGAATGGAGTCATTCCCTATCACATCCACAGGTGAAAAATCTGTCTTACTTAAATTCTCTTCCTTAATCTTTAGCAATCTTTCTAACACGTTTTCAATCTAATGGAAAAAAAGGTGGAATGTTTGGGAGAAAAGCTACTAGCTTTTCCTACACAAACAAGTTTGTTGAATTTATATTCACATTATTTCATTAAAAATATATGGGCATGTATCAAAGGATCTAGATTTTTTGTATTGACCCTCAGTGGATAAACAAACTTATGTCTATAAAATAGTAATATGTCTATAAAACATCTTTTAAAATTTGTGGTAAAATTCAGTGCTACTTGAAGCACTGAGTATAAGGAAGCACAACAGTAAAATAAAATAATGTCAATATATTATAAATGGAAAAATATCAATTACTATCAGAAGAAATAAAATGTGTCCCAAAGATAGTTGGATGAAACAGCTCCCCCATATTTAGTGAACACATAAACACATGCACACTTACTCTGACACTGTTCTGGAATTTATTAAACCTTTTAATTTTTTTTTTTTTAAACTCAAGAGAGTTCCAAGCAGGAGTTGTATTTTTCCTCTCTAATTACCTCAAACTTATATATTTAAGCATATATTCAACTCTCATGTATGTGTTTAAAAGACTTTGAGTAAGACTCTGATTTATCTTTTGGTAAAACAATTCCCAAATTAGATCTTGAGTTCCACTCAACTATACTGAGTTCTGGAGTTGAATGTCTGCCTGCTTGCATTACATCCCCATTTGGTTGTCTATTAGGTACCTCAAACATCTCTAAATGTCTAAAGCAACAATTTTGATTTCCCCCCCACTTTTCTCAGAGAACTGCCTTTCCATTTTTCTTACCCTAGCTCGTTTACCACTGTTCAACCAGATAGCCAAAATAAAAATTTAGGACTTAATCTTGATTTCTCTTTATTAATTACATCTGTATCCATCTTTTGGGATTCTGTGGGTTTAAAAAAAATACATCCCAAATCATATCACTCTTCACTTCCTTAACTATTACTACCATCATGAATATGTCACCATCATGACCATGTCACCATCATGTTCCACCTCATTTGTGACAACAGTCCCCTAACGAGTGTCTCTGCTAACACTCTTTCCTCTTTACAGTTCATTTGATCTAATGTAGGCACACACACACACACACACATGCAGGTTCGCGCGCACACACACACATACTCACTCTTAAAATTCAAATATTTTTCCTTAATAGTAAGTGACAAATTTCAACTCTTTATTTATGCCTACAATGTCCTATAGAATCTGATCATTGGCTCCCTTTCCAACCCTATCTTCTGTCTTTACCCACTATGCTCCATCCATACTGGCCTTTTTGCTCTTCCTTGACAAGCTCATCCTTATCTCAGATTGTTTATTCACTCAGTGTGAAATACTTTTCACCCACATCTTTACACGGTTCCCTTTTTTCTCAATATATAGGTTTCTTCTCAACTATCTCATCAGAGATGACTTCTCCAATGAACTTACTGAAAATAACCTCCTCATCATACTCTGTATCCTCACTTGGCTCTCACTTCATCTTAATTTATTTTTTTAAATATTTTTTAACGTTTATTTTCTTTTGAGAGAGAGAGAGAGAGAGAGAGAGAGAGAGAGAGAGAAGGGGAGGGAAAGAGAGAGAGGGAGACACAGAATCCAAAGCAGATCCAGGCTCTGAGCTGTCAGCACAGAACCTGATGTGGGGCTCAAACTCACAACCTGTGAGATCATGACCTGAGCCGAAGTGGGACGCTCAATCGACTGAGCCACCCAGGAACCCCATCTTACTTGATTTCTTTATACATCCAATTTCTATCTGCAACTATACTATTTGCTTGTTTATATATTTGTATCTTATCACTCTCATTAGAATATAAGTACCAATAAGTCAGACATTTTGTCTTAGTAACTGCCGTATCTTCAGTACCTAATGAAAATACCTGGAACATACCTTATAGTTAAAATATAAGTGCTAAATGCATGAATAAATGAATAATTAAAACTATCTGGAATTAATTTTTCAACTTCCTTCTCTTATTTTTGTACTCTAACATGAATCAGGCAGGCAGGATGTGTGAAGTATGTATAGGTGTCATTGATATTATTGCCTCTATATTGCTCTGTGACCATAGGTATATCAAAGGTATCTATTTGCCTTATTTTATTCATTTTGAATAGTGTAGATATAATTGTTTGAGAGATGAGAAATTAACTTCTGTTTCAAAGTTGCAGTACAAGTAACATATCTGAAAAAGTTGAATATATATGGGGAACACTGAATAGTAAATACTTGGGTTAAAGGAGTGTTAAAATACATGTCTTTTTTTTTTTTTCTTTTCAAATCAGGCCAAAGTCCAAAAAAGATAACCATTCAACTTTATGTTTATGAGAAAAGGAGAAATTTTATTTTTTAGGCATAAAGTACTTTATCAAATAAGTACATGTCAGACTGTATAGTCCATTGGTTGCTTACTTACTGAAAATGTTAACAGGTATTTTATTAACCTTTAAGTATTTTATCACCCTTCAACTCCCGCTCCAAATTTTAGTGTTTTACTTCTGTTTTGAAAACTGCTCTCAGTTTTTTTAAACTCACAAATCCTCTGTTTTTCCATATGTAAATTGAGCATAAAATACCTGGCTCATAGGATGTTGATACAATGTATGTGAAGCACTTAGCAAGTTGTCTTGCCTTTTAGGCAGTAGAGTACTCAGTCAATTGGGCCTCATCTTACTCTGTGCTGTGTTATGTCAATCATGTAAAAACTGCGTTAAAAAAGGGTGGGACGACCGGGCGCCTGGGTGACTCAGTTAAGTGTCTGAATTCAGCCTAGGCCATGATCTAGTGATTTCTGAGTTCAAGCCCTGTGTAGGGCTCTGTGCTGACAGCTCAGAGCCTGGAGCCTGCTTCCGATTCTGTGTCTCCCTCTCTCTCTGCCCTCCCATGCTCATGTTCTGTCTCGCTCTGTCTCTCAAAAATAAATAAATGTTAAAAAAAAATTTTTTAAAGAAGGATAAGAGGAACATATTAATATGGGTTTTTTAAAGATAGCTATCTCTATATGTTATGTGATATGTTATGTGATAACATTTTTTATTATTTTCCATATTTTCAAAATATCTCAAATTTAACATGTTATTTTTATATTCCTAATCATATAAGCAATAAAGACATAAGAATAATTATATTTGTATAAGATTTTTTTGTACAAATAAGAATATTTGTATTTAATACTTATAGATAGATAACTTATTTAGCCAAGAAAAGTTAATAAGTCCTTAAGGATTACTACAAGGCATCTGAAAGAATTCTGAACATATAAAATACATACATATATATTTTTTCCTTCCTATATATATTTTTTTCCTTCAAAAAAAAGTATTTGATTATTGTAGAAATACCTTTGGATTGCTATTAGTGTCCTGAGGGAAATATAAAAGTCTTTTAAAAAATAGTAAACATCCAAGAAGGGGGACACCTGGGTGGCTCACTTAGGTAGGCATCCGACTCTTGGTTTCGGCTCAGGTCATGATCTCATGGTTTGTGAGTTGGAGCCCCGAGTTGAGCTCTGTGCCGAGAGTGCAGAACTTTCTGGGATTCCCTCTCTCCCTCTCTGTATGCTTATCCCCCGCTCTTTCTCTTTCTCTCTCTCAAAATAAATAAATAAACTTAAAAAAATTAAAAAAAAAAGAAACATCCAAGAAGTATTTTTTCCTCCCAGTTTCAATATATGCAGCTGTATGACCTCGAATTAAGTATGTGTTATGGGTTGAATGTGTCCTCTCACAAAAAATTCATATGTTAAATTCCTAACCTTTCATATGATGGTATTAGGAGGTGGGCCTTTGGTAATTGGGTCATGAAGGTGGAGCCCTCCTCAATGGAATTAGTGCCCTTGTAAAAAAAGAAAGCTTGCCTCCTCTCCCAGCTCTCTTACTTGCAAACCAGGGAGGGATCCCTCGCTAGACATTAGATTTGCCAGCGCCCTGATCTTGGACTTCTCAGCCTCCGAGCTGTGAGAAATAAATTTTGCAGTTTAAGCCCAAACAAACAATTAAAAAAACAACTGCTCTCTTTGAGAATTTTTTTAAAATGAAATAATTTGTGAAAATGGGACTCTGATCTTAGGCATTATTGCCTTAGCCTGTCATGACTTGACTCAATATTTAAAAGAAAATAATTTTCTCTGCCAGTTAAAAATTGATCCACAGGGAAATATACATGTCAACTCTCTGAAACCTTTGTAAGTTTATGGGTATAAACTTTCAAGAGAAGATTCGTCTAGTTCTCTATCTCCTGATCATTGATTCTCATATCAAGTTACCAATGTTCAGTTTTAAAAGATTGAAGCAAGGAACAACATAAATCGAAAAGCCTTGTTGGGATGAGCACTGGATGCTCATATATAAGTGATGAATCACTGGGTTCACTCTTAAAACCAATACTATACAGTGTGTTAACTAACTGAATTTAAATAAATAAATTTAAAAAAAGTGTTGTTCTCTGTGGAGAAAGTATCAAGGAAATCAACCTTTCTGACTGTCTTAGGAACTTCAGGGAGACAGCCTAGTAAAATGTTGAGGTTGGGGCTTGTTATTATGGTGACAACTGAAAACGTTAAGCTAAACTTATTAACTTAAATTTATCATCTCTAAATATAGCTGGGGAGGTACCTGAGTGGCTCAGTTGGTTAAGTGTTCAACTTCAGCTCAGGTCATGATCTCACTGTTTGTGAGTTTGAGTCCTGCATCAGGCTCTCTGCCCTCAGCACAGAGCCTGCTTCGAATCCCCTGTCTCCCTCTCCCTGCCCCTCCGCACCCCACGCCCGCTCTCTCTCTCTGTCAAAAAGAAATAAACATTTAATAAATGAATAAATAAATAAATAAACAAATAAATAAAGCTGGAAAGGCAACACAGACTAATGGAAATACATTTAATTTCAGGGAATAAATGACAGTTGGAGCCTTCTTATGTAAGGGGACAATTTTAGACAAATCTCTTCACAGAGTGGTAATAACTTCATCTAAAATTTGATACAGCTATACCTTGTTCATAATATTGTGGTAAATATTAAATACAGAATATACAACAAAACTTTAATGTGCTACATAAATGTTTTTATTAGAATACATTCCATCATTTCATTGTATTTTTAATAAACCCTTTCACTTAAAATTATGTCTTGAATTTGAATTTCAATGATTCCTTCAATATTCTCCATAGTATACAATTTAACCCTGGGATAGGAAGGAAGCAAAAAATAAAATAAAATAAAATAAAGCCAATGGCTTGTTGCTCATGTAAGTCTGGGTTATATTTCTTCTCCCTCTTTCCTCTAATTTTCTTGACATGTAGAAATGTATGAGAAGAGAGAGATCACATGAATACTTATTGGGAATAGCTCATTCTTCATTGACCTGCTTATTGTTATACCAGCCAGTCTCACATGTTTAATAGTGCAAGCTCTGGGCTTCTGGCCATTAAAAGAGAGAGAATGAGAATGAGAGCTTTCCATGGGACTTCATTGTGCAACAGCCTGTAGAGATGCTCTGCCTTGAATTGCCTTGCCTGAAGATTTTATCACTTCAATTGGGAATGGAATTTATAAAGTAAATAGGAACTAGAACCCAATGTCAGACTTGTAGTTCAGAATGGGTAGTCATATATTCCTTATCTGCCCAAAGATCCATCTACTATGTACTTCTGTCTCCCTATTGTATCAGAGGATTTTTATGTATTTATAGTGATGATTTCATGTGGGTATGACCTCAACCCCTAATATATACTTAATATTTTTCACCAATTTCCTTTAGTATAATCCTCATATGTGTTGGTGTAACTAAACACCCTCTAAAGAAGAATCTAATTATTAGTAGCATTATTTGCAATGATGAAATGTAAATGCTTACTTAGTGAAAGGTGATAGCTAACATAGTTAGAGAAGGATGAAAGATCTATTTCCTAGAAATGATGACTGGAAATGACATATTATACATCTGCGGATGCACGTAGTTAAATATATCCACTGCTTATATTCTATGTACTCGAGAAACTCTCCATAGTTGTTTCTTTGTTTTCTTCATATATTTCCTTAATGATTCCAAATCATTTCTAGGATAAATTATCATGTCAAAATGTTAAATCATATCACTCCTCTGGAGGAAACTTCCCAGTGGATTTCTGTCTAGGAGTAAAAGCTAAAATTCTTACTTTGTTTGCCCTTCAGGACCCTGCAGTATCTAGCCCCATCATTTCTCTAAAGTTATCACTTTACTCTCCCCTGCTTTCTCTCTTCAAGTGACACTGTTCTGGTTGGAGTTCTTTGAACAAGCCAGACTTACTTTTAAAATTTATTTATTTATTTATTTATTTATTTATTTATTTATTTAAATTATCAAGTTAGTTAACATATAGTGTAGCCGTGGCTTCAGGAGTAGAACCCAGTGATTCATCACTTACATATAACACCCAGGGCTCATCCCACATACCCTCCTTAATGCCCATCACCCATTTAACCCACCCGCTAAGCTCATCAACCCTCAGTTTGTTCTCTGTATTTAAGAGTCTCTTATGATTTGCTTCCCTCTCTGTTTTTATCTTATTTTTCCTTCCTTTCCCCTATGTTCATCTGTTTAAGTTTCTCAAGTTCCAAATATGTATGAAACCATATGATACGTCTTTCTTTGACTGATTTCACTTAGCATAATACCCTCCAGTTCCACCCATATTGTTGCAAGTGGCAAGATTTCATTGTTTTTCATCACCAAGTAGTATTCCACTGTGTGTGTGTGTGTGTGTGTGTGTGTGTGTGTGTGTGTGTAGTACTTTTTCCACTTTCCATTTTGCACTCTTCATTAATTTTTCCTTTGATATCTGGGCAGAAAGGATACATTTTCAAATTTATGGCTGTCCACAAAACCCAAGATAAGCCTTATTTTATCACCCATAAGTGAATTAAACGTGAATTCCCCATTGCTTTAGTAGTAAAAATCACAATCTTGCCAATCAAAGTAAATTAGATGCTTCTGGTTTAAAATAGTGACTTTTACAATTAATATGATTCTCTCCCATTTCTCTTTCTCTTTCCTCCAAAGGCCACCTAATTCCAGGACAGGGTTGGGGAGGTAACTTAAGGAAGGTACAATTGCATTTTGGTCCATTCTCTGTTCTCATTAATTTCAGCCATGGTGCAACTTATTTTGTCTGTAGCATGGCCAGTCACTGCTCTTTATGCATATTCATTTTTATTTATTTTTTTTTAATTTTCATTTTTTGGATAGTTTTAGACTTACAGAAAAGTTGCAGTGATAGTGTTGAGAGTTCCCCTATATCCCATAACCCAGTTTCCTCTATTATTAACATCTTACATTAGTATATGGCATTTGTCGTAACTAATGAACCAACATTGATCTATTACTATCAGCTACTGTCTATGCTTTTTTCAGATTCATTAGTTTTCCCTTAATATCCTTTTTTCTGATACAAGATCTTATCTAAGATACTACTTTGCATTTAATCACCATATCACCTTAGATGCTTCTACCCTGTAACAGTTTTTCAGGCTCCTGTTTTCAGTGACCCTGAGGAGTACTGATCAGTTATTTTGTAGAAGGTCTCTCAGTTGGGATTTGTTTGATTTTTTTATGGGTAACCAATATTTATGAGTTTTGCAGAGGAAGACCTCAGCACATCATATAAAGGGTATATTCTATCACACGTTTTACCACTGGTCAAGTTAAAGCTACGTGTGCATTGCAAGTACCCAGTTTAGAAAAAAAATGAATCACAGTACTGCTTTGCTTATTGGTCAGTGCATTAAAAGAATGCACTAGTTTCATAGTTTGTCCAATTTAGTGATTATTTACAGGTGGAAGGTAAGTGAGATACCAGTTACTTTTTGGTGGTTGGAAAGTGAATTGCCACATTAAAAAAAAAAACTTTTAAAATTATTTTCATGCTGGGAATTTTTTAATGGGTTTAAAAGTAAATTTGTAGAACTATTCATTTATCACTCTAAAGCGTGTACAGCCAAAAACATTCCCAGGCATATTTATGACCCATTTTTGAAATATAATTGTGCTGTTGCTACAGTTTTGGGAAGCTCTGGGTTATAATATATACTTTATGCTATGATTTGTTGAATATTTGCTTTTGCTTGCTAAGCCAAACTTGGAATCCCAAACAGTACCTGATCCCAGTGAAGAAAAAATATCCACCCCTTAATAAACAACAGTCTGGAAAGGTGAGTGTGTTTTCAAGACTATTTTGGACCTTATGACCAAGAGATTAACACTATTTTTGTTATGTTTTTGGTTATTCCCTTTCATTGGATAAGGGAGCATCACTTCAAAATCTCATTTAAATGCAAAAGGAACACACAACTAAAGGCATTACTGAGAAAGAAAAATACACAAGAGTATAAATCAAAATACTATCCAATAAACCAACCGCTTCTCTAGGCTCCATATTCCATTGGCAGAGACCACTCTTTCTTGTTCTTATTTTATGTACACAATATACCATCCGAGAGTCATGTTAATTCTTCTTAGAGTCCTGCAATACACTGCAGGAATATACTTTTATGTGTATTATCTGCTTTAAACAGAAAAAAAAAATGAGATTGGAAAAGTAAAACTAATTTACTATCTGTCATGCAAACTTCCATCTCTATATCTCACCACATATATACTTGGGGGAACTTTAGTATAAGAAGGAAGAAACCTAAGGATTCAGCTAATGTAGCAACAACTAAAATGTATTTCAGAAAAAAAAAAAACCAAGCAAAAGTTCCTAAAGTATTAAAGGTTTAGAAAGTTAAGGCTTTATTCTGTAGTAACGTTTGTGCTAGTTACACTAAAGCAAAGCACTTCATGACACAATGATGCACTTCACTTCCCCAATTTCAGTGTGTACTGGGGTGATTAATTCTGAGGGTATATTGGCTTTTTTTCTGATAAATATATTTCAGAAAAATGAGTTTTGTGTTGACTTCTTTTTCTAAAGATGATTTTCTAATGTCAATTTTAAGAAATGAACCATTATAACACACGGAAAGGAGATAAAATTCCTGATGTTGACACATTGCACATCTGACCTAATTCATCATAGGTTGTTGTGTGCATTTATGTGTTTTGTGTTTTGTTGATTACTTTTTTTTTAAACTAGAGGTGAAAGGAGGCCTGATTTTCCATTGTGATTTTGGCCCCTCCTTGTTATAATTCATATTTCTGGGATTTTTGAGAAGTTACATGTATAAATGTTATCAGAATCATATAGCAAACTAGGCTTTGATTTATTTTTTCTTTTATTACAATTCTACTTCAAGGAATAAATAACACACAGTATGCTAACTATTGGGAACAGTTTTATGAGATTCTACAGGTCAGTGCAGTTCATTACATTCTGAAATGAAAATGAAATTGATCATTATGTAATTATAACATGACTTTACATTACTAATATGCTTATTAATACTTTTACATGGTAACAATTGGTAATAAAACAGGTAACTAAGGCAAACTGGTGGAAATAAGACTGCGAGTGTTAGGGATATGAAGAGAAAATTAATTGAATAAAATAAACATCTATAAATGGAGCATCCGGTTTAACTATGAAGTAAAAGAAACTAGGAATTGCTTTATAAATCTTAAACCTCATACCATGAGCATCATATATTTATGGAAACCTGTATCTGCAAGGCCTAGAGAGACTTACACTGCAAGTATCTGTTTGTTTCCTTCATTAAGAAGTCAGCTCAGTTAGAGCTGAGAATGAAGTTAGTCCTGGGAATGTATGGGTAGTTCAGCAATGACACCTGGAACTTAGATCATTCTGTTGTCCTGGCCTGCCATTATTTGTGTGAGGCTTTCATCTTTGCAGAATCAGGGTTGATGCTGTACTTCAAGCTATCGCATTTGCTTTTCAAGCAGGAATAAGAGTGAAAGAGCTAATGGCTAATGTGTTTCCATCCCATTAAGTAGCTTTTCCAGGTTGAAGCTCCGCCTGCCTACTTATATTTTCACCTCAGAGTGAAAACTGGCCATATGGTCATCTCTAACTGCATGAACGTTTCAGGAAGGTAGTATTTACTTTTCCACCTACATGAGGAAGGCAAAGGGACAGGGAGTGTTTCTAATTTCAGAATAGCAGGTCCACAATATCTGCCATCTCTAGTATAAGCAAACCATGGTATTATGACTTCCTGAGCTGGAGTCACCTATTGCTGGGAATAAAAAGTTGGAAAACACTGCATCTGGCACAGTAATTGCTCTTACGGAGAAACTCATTTCAGGAAGAGCATGTTTTTGATAGTAGGTGAGTCTATTTGGGGAATGGATAATAATTTGCTCTCAGATGTCAAGGAAGGAAGAAAAACCACTCTGCATGAGAGGAAGTTTTTAACTCTATAGAGAAGAGTGGGGAGTCAGAGATACATTAGGGTACAAACGCTGAAGAAACTGGCCCCTTTGCATAAAACTTTAAGACTTGAGTAAAGTTACTACATTCACAAAATGCTTGTTGTAATTTAAACAGAACAGAGAGGCTGTATTTTACATCCTGTCTGACATTAGGGGGGAAAGTAGGAGGATCATGTGGGATGCAGGAGCTATAGAAAATTACTGGAAGAAATGAGCCTGCAGGACTTTACAGAGAGAAGAAATACAGACTGTCTCTAAAGCCTGGGTGGAGTGGGGGAGGATCTTCTGCAAGTCAAGTTGTTTTTAGAAGTCCCAGGACAGGGAAAACCAAGCTGATATACAGGCTACACACAGAAGACCTGAGCTAGTGAGTAACTAGTAAGTCAGAATCTTTGGAGAAATTCATGCATATATGAACTATGTGGGGTGGGGGGGGATGTGTATGCATACGTGAGCGTGTGTGGTTTAAATATCTTTGATGCTAGATTTTCTGTCAAGTTATCATCGCTCTTGTTGGAAATTAAAAGGCAAACATGTCCTGAGGGAACTTTACTTCTTAGTCCTTTTTTTTATTGCAGTGTTATCAGATAACAAACGGAAAGCCAATTTTTCATTAATTCCTTTAAGAAAACAGTTTTTAAATTTTCTTTTCCAGTAGGATTTTAAATTTCTGCATAGGCACTATTTTAAATGGTTTCATAGTATCCATTGTATCTTTACATCATAATTTCTTTAATCAGTTCTTTGTGCACATTAGTGTCTTTCTAACTTTTTAAGAAATTGTACTGTATGACATATATCTTTTTATACTAATATGATTACTCTGCTTAAGAATATGCTCCTAGGGCTAGGTCACAAATTTAAAAAGTATGTGCAGCTTATATTTTGAGGTAAGCTGTCAAAATACCTACTATTAAGATTATATTGCTAATTTAATTTTCTATAAATTTTACTTGCTTTTTTTTGAATATTAGCCAGAATAAATATCTTTTGATATTTGTTAACCAATTGATTTCGAAGTTTCCTATCTTATCCTTTCCCCATTTTTGTCATTTCTAAATTAAATTCCTAATTCATTTCTGAAAACTCTGTATATAAGGATTTTAATATTTTCTTTGATACTTATATGTATGTCGCAACTATATTACTCCTTTGTTTTTGGAATTTTAGTTTTATTTCTTTTATTTTCTGTGCTAATCAAAGTCTTTCAGTTTAGATTCTCAAATATATTGGCTCTCAGTTATATTGTTTCTGGTTTCATTTTGGAGTTTTTACTATCTGTTGATATAAACATGTTCAAGATTTTCTTGTGGTGTTCTCATATTATTACTGTCATTTTTATGAATATGAAATTTATTGGAACAGCAGGGAACTGGGAATCCAGCTTTATTTTCAAAGTGGCCAATCCATTGTCTTAACATCAGTTATCAATTAATCATAATCCCAAAGATTTTAAATATGCCTCCATTGTATACAAGATGTCCAGAAAAACTTCTGTTAATTTCAGAGCTATTTTGTTCATTTAATATGCATGATGGATGGTCAAAGTAATTTTTTACCAGTAGCAGAAGAAGTGGTCCTCTGGCTATGAAGAACAATTAAAATATATCATACAGTGTTTACTTAATTATATAATTAAAGTCTAACATACTGCAAGAAGGTTATAATAGCTTCAAGAGAAGACACTCACACTTTAGTCCTGGTTATGGAATTACTTCCTACAAGGATTCTTCCTTTAGGAGTTTAACAGCAGAGACCCAGTTGAACTGTCTCCAGCATGGGACTTCATGGTACAGGTCAGAGAGTTAAACCATCTCTTTATGTATCTTAACTGCAGACTTGAGACTATAGCCTTGAAACAAGTGCATTATTTGAGCTTAAAGTAATGTCAAACAGCAAGGCTCTTTTTCTGAGTTGTGTATTCTGCAAGGCTGTTGTAAGTGGGAATGTTTCATATTTTAAAAGTTTCTCTTAATACACACAAACATAACAAAATATACAAAACATAAGACTTGTATCATTTGGGTTAATTAATATTCATAATTTATTTTCCTTGTGCATATTTGACACTTTTTAAATTTTTTGAGAGAGATCAAGAGAGAGAGAGAGAGAGAGAGATAGAGAACATGAGTGAGGGAGAGGGGCCGAGGGACAGAAGGAGAGAATGTCAGCATGGAGCCTAAGGCAGGGCTCAGTACCAGGACCCCGCGATCATGACCTTAGCCGAAATCAAGAGTCAGACATTCAACTAAGTGAGCCACCAGGTGCCCTGACATTTGCTTTTTATTCAGGCAGGATAATACCACAAAGAACTTTGAAAGACCTTGCTTATTTATTCTTGCTGCATATTTCCATTTAATTTAATTACAGTAGTGTTGCCCTTATTTTTGAGGATTTTTGTATCTTTTCTCATTTATTTTTCCCACAGAATTTGAAAATACATTCTTCCAAGGAAAACAGTGCCATTGGTACGGTAGATATGTTGGTTCATTTTATTGTTTAGTTTTGGAGGAACTTACATCTTTACAAGATTGAGTTTTCTTCTGCAGGAAAAAGCCATGTCTCTCTATTAAAAATCAATTTTTATGTCTTTCAGAGAAATTTTACAGTTTTCACCCATATAAGCCCTATCTATACAAGTCTTACTAAATTTATAACGGAGAATTTCATTTCTTGAGCTTTTCTTTTCAATGGACACTTTCTCATTTATTTCTATTTCTATTAGCAGTTGATTGTTTTTATGGAAATTTTATTATATTTACTGTATTTTTCTTAAGCTCATTAATATTTAACCCATATTTTTCTCTTAAATGTTTTTTAAGATGTTTTAATGTAAACATATTGTCTGCATTATCATTATTATGACTATGTCTCTTCAAATTGCCCATAATAAATCCTAAGGGACAGTGGTTATCCAATCACTCCACTATGAGTAGAAAATGATTTTACTTTTTGTCAAATGATGAACTACTATGAAACAACTGCTCACTGACTACCATTGATATTAAGATGCCATTGATTACAACATATTTATTGATTTCTGAGATATAAGAACATTAAATAAATGAGCATCTTAGAATCAGTGAAATACATGGTTAGATTAAATATTTATGTGCAAATACTTTTAAGCCATGATGATTTAAATCAAACATTCTTATTTAAAAAAATTTTTAAACGTTTATTCAATTTTGAGAGACAGAGACAGGCAGAGTGCGAGTGGGAGAAGGGAAGAGAGAGCAAGAGACACAGAATGCTAAGCAGGCTCCTGGCTCTGACCTGTCAGCACAGAGCCTGACGCAGGACTTGAAATCAGGAACCATGAGATCATGACCTAAGCCGATGTCCAAAGTCGGATGTTTAACCAAATGAGCCACCCAGGTGTCCTGTAAACATTCTTTATTTTTAAAGAATGGTTTTGTTACACGTACGAATTTTGGTTCACAGTATTTTGTTTTCAGCATTTTGCATATTTCATTCGGCTGCTTTCTGATCTCCATTGTTTCTGACAAGAAGCTACCTGCTTATCACTTTTCCCATGTATATGATGAATAATTTTTTTTTGCTGTTTTTACATTTTTCTATGTCTGGTTTTCAATAGTTTGATTATAACCTCTTTGCTTTTATGATGATTAGGGAAGTCTAAGCTTCTTGGATTTGCAGATTACTGTTTCACTGAATTTGGGAGTTTTCAGCCATTGTTTTTATAATAAATTTTATAGTCCTTTCCCCCCTCTCCTCTCTTCCTAAGATTAACATTACACATAGGTTGGCACACTGGGCATGTTTCTCCCAAGTGTCACTGACAATATGAAAAACTGAAATTCTCCTACATTGTTTGTGGAAATGTGAAATTATGCCATTATTTTGCAAAATATATTTTTACTTAAATTTGAAATGTTAAATGTAAACTTCATTCAACCCAGCAATTTAATTCCTAGAACTCTACTCAAAAGAAACAAAAGTATATACTGACACAAATTTAAATGTCCATAGAAACATGACACTGTGATAACAAAAGTAAATAATCCAAATGTCCATCAACTGGGGAATGGATACCAAAAAGATATATGTCCATACAATAGAATATTATTCAGCAGCAAAAAGGAACAAAATAATGATTCATGTGACAGCCTGAAAGAATCCCAAGAACAGTCTGGCAAATGAAAGTAGTCACATGCAAAAGACTACATATTGTGTGATCACTTTACATGACGTGTCCAGAAAACGCAGGTTTATAGAGACAGAAAACAGACCAGTGTGCGTGCAGCTGCAACACAATTAGATGAAGTGTTAAAAACATATGGGGCCCCAGGGTGGCATAGTCAGTTTAGCATCTAGGCTCAGGTCATGATCTCACGTGTTCATGAGATGGAGCCCCACGTCAGGCTCTGCACTGACAGTGTGGAAGCTGCTTGGAATCTCTGTCTTCCTCTGTCTATGCCCTTCCCCTGCTTTTGTGTTTTCTCTCTCTCTCTCAAAAATAAAATAAACATTTAAAAAAAATATATAAACATATATATATATATATATATAAGGGGGGCCTGGGGGGCCCAGTCGGTGAAGCATAGGATTCTTGGTTTCTGCTCAGGTAATGATCTCACAGTTTATGAATTCGAACCCTGCATCGACTGCAAGCTGACAGGGCAGAGCCCGCTTGGGATTCTCTCTCTCCCTCTCTCCCTGCCCCTCCCCCACTCACTCTCTCTGTCTCTCAAAAATAAACAAACTTTAAAAAATGAAAACAATATATATGTAAAAGAAGGATTAAAAACAAATACAAAATGAATAAGTAAATAAAACAACAAAAAAACCTTCACAGTCTTTGTCACACAGGTAAAAAAAAAATTGATACTGTGTAAGTTCAAAAGCACCTATACATGGGTCTGTGCTCAGAACTCATAAAACCGGTGTGTCTGGTGTCACCTCAAACTCAAAGGCCATGACAAAGCATTTGCTGTGGAGAATAAAGTCTTCAAATTTCTGAAAGAAAATAACTGTCGACCTAGAAGTATAAACCTGATGAAACTAAGGACTAAATAAAGACATCTTCTAGCAAACAACGCCAACTTTTAGCTGCTCTCCCTAAAGGGACTTCAAAAGAAACACTTCTACGTCTACTACCATGGAGGAAATGTTAGTAAATTTCTTTCCAAAAATGTGAAATTTATAAGTAAAACTAAATAATATTAGAACCATAGAAATATTATTCTTGATCTAATTTACATATATGGAACATTTTATTCAAATATAGAGAATACACATTATTTTAAAAGCACATAGGATATTTTGAGAGGATAATTATAGTTAGTCATAATTAGATTTTTCTTTCAAGTTTTAGTGAAGTGTAAATCAGGGAAGAATATAATAAAACAATTCTGAAAGAGTAATAAAAATAGAAGAGTTAAGCAGACACTTCATAAAAAGAAATTTTAATTACCCGTAAGTATTTTTTAAATTCTTAAATTCATTCATACATAAGGAATAAAAAAAGAACCCCAACAAGACACACTTTTATCTGAGAGATTGACGACTATTACATTTGAAAATACTCTAACTTGAGTAAGATAAAAACAGCACCTCAACTATTGTTAGGATGCTAAATTATTACAATCTTTTGACAGAATATTTGGCAAATATTTGGCAAAAACTACATATCCTTTGAAATGGTAATTTCATTGCTAAGAATTTATTCTTTTTTTCTTTTTTATAGGTAATTCTTTTTCATTTTATTTTATTTTACTTTCTTTTTCTTCATGATAAATGTGCTTTTTAATCCCCATCCCCTATCTCCCCCATCGTCCCATCTACCTCCCCTCTGATAATCGGTATTTGTCTTCTTCTGACTGACTTAGTTCACTCAGTATTATACTCTTTAGCTCTATCCATGTTGTTGCAAATGGCAAGATTTCATTCTTTTTTATGACTGAATATTAAACACATAAACAAAACTGGAGCTATCACAATTCTAAATTTCAACTTATATTACAGAGCGGTAATAATTAAAACAATATGGTACTTAAATAAAAATATACACATAGATCAGTGGAATAGAATAGAAAACCTAGAAATAAACCCACAATTATATGGTCAACTAATATTTGACAAAGAAGGAATAAATATATAATGGGAAAAAGACAGTCCCTTCAACAAATGGTGTTGTGAAACTGGACTGCAACATGTAGAAGAGTGAAACTGGACCATTTTCTTTCACCACACACAAAAATAAATTCAAAGTGGATGAAAGACCTAAATGTGAGATCTGAAACCATAAAAATCCTGAAGAGAGCACAGACAGTAATCTCTCTCACATTGCCCATAACAACATTTTTGTAGACATATCTCCTGAAGCAAGGGAAATAAAAGCAAAACTCAACTATTGGGACTACATCAAAATAAAAAGCTTCTGCACAGTGAAGGAAACAACCAACAAAACTAAAGGCAACCTACGGAATGAAAGAAGATATTTGCAAATGACATATCCAATAAAAGGTTAGTATCAAAAATATATAAAGAACTAATACAACTCAATACCCAAAAACCAAATAATCCAATTCAAAATGGGCAGAAGACATGAACAGACATTTCTCCACAGAAGACATCCAGACAGCCTACAGACACCTGAAAAAATGCTCAACGTCACTCATCAGGGAAATGCTAATAATTTATTCTAATGATATTCTTGTAAAAGTATATATCCCCAACTGAAAACAAAACACACAGAACAAAACAAAAGGAAAGAGATTATACCATTATTTTGATAGGAAAAAAATAAACCAAGGGACATTCTAGCTGACCTTGGGTTTGGCAAAAACTTCTTAGAACACCAAATATATGATCCATGAAAGAAAAAAAAAGGATAAATTGGTGTATTAGTTTTCTAGGGCTGCTGTAAAAAGGTATCAGAGACTGAGTAACTTAAACAATAGAAATCTATTTACTCAGAGTCTGGAGGCTAGAAGTCTGAAATCAAGGTGTTGATAGATTTAGTCCCTTCTAAAGGCTGTGAAGGGAGGATTTATTCCAGACTTCTGTCCTTGGTTTGTAGATAGCTTTATTCTACCAGGATCTTCACAGCATCTTCTCTTTCCACACGTGTGTATAAATTGTCTTTTCCTACAAGGACCCTAGACATATTGGATTAGGCTCCACTATAATAAGGTCATTTTAATGTAACTACCTCTGCCAAGACCCTGTCTCCTAATATGGTTACATTTTGAGGTACTGAGGATTAGGACTTCAGCTTAGGAATTTGAGAGGGGGTATATTCACTCCATAACAATTGGACATTGTTAAAAATAAAAAAAATCTTCTGCACTGTTAAAGACACTGTTAAGAGAATGAAAAAGACGAGCCACAGATTTGGAGGAAATCTTTGGGAAGTGGTTATCTGATAAAGGGCTATAATCCAAAATACACAAAGAACTCTTAAAACACAACAAAAAAATATAACCTAATTAAAAATAGGCCATATGTGGACAAGATATTTTGCCAAAGAAGATATACAGATGGCAAATAAGCATATGAAAAATGTTCAACATCATATGTTGTCAGGTATAAATTAAAATAACAATGAGACACCAATGCACATCTGTTAGAAAGACCAAAATTCACAATACTGACAACACTAAATATTGGCAATGATATGTAATAACCAGAACTCTCATTGCTGGTGGGAATGCAAAATGGTTCAGCCACTTTGAAAGGTTGGATGTTTCATTCACAACTAAACATAGTCTTACAAAAGGATCCAGCAATCACACTCCCTTGGATTTACCCAAATGAGCTGAATATTTATATCACACAAGAAACTGAACACAAATATTCATAGCAGCTTTCTTCATAATTGCTAAAACTTGGAAGCAACCAAGATACCCTTCAGTAAGTGAGTGGATAAACAAATGGAGGTACATCCAGACAATAGAATATTATTCTATGATGAAAAGAAATGAGCTATCAAGCCATGAAAAGACATGGGAGAACCTTAAATGCATATTTCCAAGTGAGATAAGTTAATCTTAAAAGGCTATAAATTATATGATTCTAGCTACATGAGATTCTGGAAAAGGGAAAACTATGGAAACAGTAAAATGACCAGTAGTGGGTCAGGGGTTCAAGGTGAGAGAGGCGGGAATAACTAAGAGATAATGGGAGATTCTTAGTGCAATTAAACTATTGTGTAAGATACTCAATGGTTAAGACATGTCATTATACATTTGTTAAAACCCATAAATGTACAATACACTAACAGTGAACACTAGTATAAATTATGGACTTTTGTTAATGACAATGTACCAGTCTTGGCCCATGAATTGTAACAAATATACCACAATAATGCAAGATATCATCAGTAGAGAAAACTGGAGGGAGGGAATGAGATATATGGGAACTCTGTGTGCTTTCTGCTCATTTTTCTATGTATCTAAAGCTGCTAAAAATAAATATAACCAAAAAAGGTGAGAATAAACAGAAAACCTATTTAATAAATAATTATGATTAATGAAATAATTATGCAGCTCTTAAACAGAATTAAGGAGATCTGAATACGTTGGTATGGAAAAATTTAAGAGAAAAATAAGGTGTAGAGCAATGTTTATATTATTATATTTGTAAAAACACAATTTATAAGAAATGCATGTATATATTATAGTAACATACTTTTTTTTTCTGAAAAGATGTGAAAGAATTGTTTATAGTTTTTACTTTTGTAAAAGTAACTTTGGATTTGAATTAAATAGATGGTGGGAGGGAGATGTAGGCATCCTATTGTATCCTTTTGAATGTCTGAGTATTTTGATTATACAAAAATAAAAGTTCAAAGTTCAAAATACTCTATAATACGTAAGTTATATACATTTGCCAAAACTGACTATAGAATAAAAGTGACATATACTGGATTTAATAAAACTCAGTGCATATTGAAAAACTTTCCTTTGATACTAACTTAATTTGATGGTTTTTAGTTAATTACTGGCACATGGATTACTTGACAGTTTCAAGGCTCTTAAATATGAAATCTATAGGCATGGGACAGACCTGAGTTGGGGTTAAAAATGGATCAGAGAAGCTTTGAATTAAATTAGATGTGAAAATAAAGTTTTATTTACTCTGGATTTGATCTTTTGGTAGAGAAAGTGCTGAAAAGGACTTTTCCTTTACACAGGCATGATCAAGATGGAAAAAAGGAGAGGTGGGAAACAATGGAAAATATTGTGCAAGCTGCTTAATATCTCATCAGGAAACAAAGAAAAGAGAGCTAACACTGCACAAAGAATCTTTGAAGCAGTGGCTACATGGTCATTTCCTTGGTTATTACTACCCCGTTGGATTTTAAATGTTAAGTAAGTTCCATTAAGAAATATAATAGTATTCCATTAAGAAATAGTATTGCACCTGGGTGGTTCAGTCAGTTGAGTGTCCGACTTCGGCTCAGGTCATGATCTTGTAGTTTGTGGGTTCAAGACCCACATCGGGCTCTCTGCTATCAGCGCAGAGACCACTTCAGATCCTCTGTTCCCCCCCTCCCCCACTTGCACAATCTCAAAAATAAATAAAACATTAAAAAAAAAAAGAAAAAAGAAATAGTATTGGTACTGGGGCACCTGGGTGGCTCAGTCAGTTAAGCATCTGAATCTTGGTTTCAGCTTAGGTCATGATCTCAGGGTTTGTGGATTCGAGTCCCACATGGGGCTTTGTGCTTACAGTGTGGAGTCAGCTTGGGATTCTCTCTCCCTCTCTCTCTACTCTTCTTCTGCTCTCCCTCTCTCCCAAAATAAACTGAAAAAAAAAAAAAAGAAATAGTATTAGTATTATGAATTCTCAGTTTTTGTTGCAGGAGTTCAATTCGGCAAATGACTGAATACTATCTATCATGTGGCATAGCAGTCTCTAGAAGACAGATCAAGAAAAAAAAAACTATTCTTTTTCTCTTTTGCTTTGTTTTCTTATGGAGAACTTCTGTGATCTCAGATGTATGTTAAATTTCATGAATTAAAGCTACTTTCATGCATCACTGCAACCTCTGGTAATGGTTAATAGCTGAGAAGACGAGGATATTTTTATTTAGAGCAGAAGAAAAGTAAAAACAATTTAAGTTTGGGGTGTTCCTTATTTGCACAGATATGTTAATAGGTCTTTTTAGACCTATACTTGTCTGTAAGACACAGCTTATTTCCTACTAATACAAATAAGCTATTTACTAAACTTATTCTACAGAGCTACATTTCCAAGGTTGAAAATAAAGTGAAATGGGGGGATTTCTCTGTACATATTTCCAAGCAAGTTGGTGATCTACAATCAGGACCACTGCTGCAGCAAGGATGCCTGTGCCTAGCACACGGTGAGTGGTACTTCTATTTTGTGTTACTTCTGCGGGGATGGATTTGACCACGGAAGTAATTTGACCTTTTTTCAGTCAATGATACCAACATGAGGAGTCCCAGCTTAACATCAAAGTCAACTTGAGAGTAATGTATGCAAGTAATAACACTTTAATTTGTGGCTCTGCTGAACCCTGAAATAATGAACAAGGAAATGACACTGCCTAAGAGAAGAGCAATCAGGAAACTAGCTTTGGCGAGTTTTCCCAAGCACTGGTCTCTGGCCCTGCTTCTGAGTTTTCACGTACATATAATTGAACAAGGCATGTTATAGGCTTCTCTGTACACATTTAGCTCTTAAAATGTTTCAGTTAATGTAGTACCTTGTATTTTACATCCTGTGGACAGTAGATAATTGCTTGAACTCTCTGCTTTACTGGTTCTTTTCAGACAAGACCTGCAGGACTCCTTAACCTCGAGGACTGAACAACCAGAACTTGGTGCCTATAAAGAGGACCTTGAAGTCCTAGCAACTCAAGTTATAAATTAAGGAAGTGAGGTAAGAAGGAGCATTTAGTGTGACGTGCCACAATCAGTGATGTATGTCGTCAATCTGCACTAGACCCAAAAGGATTGTGTGACTGGTGGCAGCTTTGGTAGGTGACTAAATGGGCAGAATGAAAAGTCCTTTCTCTCTTTCCCATTGTAAGTTAAGTTCCCTGGTCGAAGCAGAAGTGTCTGAGAGCAGAATGACACTCCTCACTGAGTCAGTAGACCAGTCAGTCAAACACTGCCATCTGTTGCCATGTGGTGCCTTGTGGAGCTGACACTCTCAGTCTTTGAAGAAAGGGTACATAATTGCATCAGTGTGCCATGAAATCCATTTAAATCTGGCAAATGTAGTGCAATTCTTTGTTAGCAATTATAAATTCGCAGTGGTAGGTGATAGGAACAGAGACAGAAATGGGATGTCAGGAAACATGAGGATCACTTGCTGGCAACTGTCTATTCAGTTGCCAAAAGATTAAACAGTGTGAGCTTCACTGGGGTATTAGTGCTACTGCTTAGAAACTAGCAGTTAATTTTTATACCCCTTGCCATCCCCACCTTTGTTCTCACGAAGCAAACAGATTTAGTTTCCCACGTGCAGGGTGATGCCATAATAAAAAAGGGTATTTCTCTAAAGGAAGACACATATTAAAAAAGGAAGTATTTCTCTCTAAGATTGTAGCGTTTTAAACTGCACCATCAGGAACAGAATCAGGAGCGTAAAAATAGAGATCTTTTTAAACCTAAATATGACTGCCCAGTATACAGCGTAGTGTGAGTATGCTGTTCTTGTTTGAAATTATGGAATTTTCATAAAGAGTCTGGCAGGGCACATATCGCAGAAATCCCAAGTTGCTGAAAAGTGACAATGTTAAGGCTGACACAATGAAAATATTCACTTTTACACTGCATTTAATTCATAAATAGCATCCTTATTTTTTAAGTCAAATGTAGGGATGCAGTCAAACTACATGCCTCAAAAACATCGTTCATTTTGCCCCTCCTGACATAGACAAATCCCATACTTGCTACTCAAGTGGGGAGTGGAGGTGAGCTTAATAGATGAGGTGACATAATGCACTTTATGTAATTCTTCCAAACACATTTCAAAGCCCAACGATTTTGTATATAAAAATTATTCATAGCGCAAAACACAGAGAGGACTGAGGAAAGGTCTTCAGCCTCGTTTTGTTTTCTCCTTTTTTTTTTTCTCTTTAACTATAACTTATTCAGTTTTCTGGCTTTCCTCTGCACCCTCATGCAGCATCCAACTGTTCTTCCAGAAATCTTCCTCAGAAATAAATCATCATCTAAAGTCATCTCTACTTATTTTAAGCCACTGCAAAGCCCCAGCCCCCTCCTCCATTTTTTAAAATTTCCAATATCAAACTACCTCCTCCTTTCCAATTCTTTCCAAACATATTTCTTCCTCAAGAATCTGAAGATCGTGGCAATAATTGCTAAATGAATAATATATGGAGTAAAATGTAATTAGCTAAAATGCCAGTCTTATTTTTATTGCAAATCAGCAACTTAAAATTATATTGATATAGGCCATTTTCTTATTTCTGGATTTGGAGAAAGTGCATGTTTATTTGGAACTCTAATGAGAAAATGAGAGTTAACTATCTTACTATCTAATTTTGAGAATATGTTAAAGCTAAATTAGGTATTTTCTCAGTAGAGTGACATCATACTCCAAATTATACACCTGCAAGACTAGAGTTGATCATTGAGCTTACATATAAACATTCTTCTGTAGAATTTTTAGTAATCTTAATGGCAATTCATGATGATGAATTGAAGCTCATGGTGGACTGAAAAGCAGGATGAGCTCATTAATCAATTCAATACAGTATCTGTCACAGGTAACTTTAGAATTATCTATTTCCTTCTTATATCTGGAAAAGCCTAGTTGCCAGATGACTATTGATAAAATGTCATAGTGAAAAAATATCTGAAATTGAAGTATGCCTGCTTTGATATAAAGTACTGAATTATAAAAGAAGAGCAATGTTTGGCATTACATTAACTCTGATAGATACCAACAAGTCAGTATTTTATATGAGATTAGAATGAAGGTTTGAAGCATATTAGATGTTAATTACATCATTTATAACTGAATAAAGGAGCTACAGCATAGGCTCTGAATTAATATGCTGATGACTCCCAAATTGGAATATTAAGCCTGAATCTGATTCACGAATTAAGCCCGAGGTTATGAGAACTCCAGACTCATAGTCTACCTAATCTATATCATTTTCACTTGACTGTGAACTATGTATCTCAAATTTTGTGTTACCACAAGGGAATTCTTGCCTTTAGTTCTCAAACCTTCTTCTGCCTCAGCCCTCCATTTCAGCAGGAATAACATAGTCCACCCTATAGCTTAAATAAAAAATCATGAGTCTAACTTATTAAAATATTACAGGTTTTTACTGTCTTATTTATTCTATGAGTAAGTCATGTAGACCCACTTTCAGTATATGTCCTTGAACTTCTTACCATTCCCACTATTATTATCCTAATCCAAGGCATCATGCTTTCTTGGCAAGATCATGGTAATAGTTTATTAATTTTCCTACTTTCTTTCTTGTCTTCTCCTTCCATTGTCCACAGAATGACCTCAATAATGGTCTGAAAGTTAAATCAGCACATGCTAGTCCCTACTTAAAAATTATTGTTTGTATCACTTAGAATGATTTTTAAAATCTTTGTAGACTTAAAGTCCATACATGTACTGGTTCCTGGTATATGTTCAAAGCTCTACTGGAATCACTTTCTCCTTCACATATTTTGTCCTAAAATTACTGTGATTATTATTTTTTGATTATGGCAAGATTGTTCCCGTCTCTAGGTATTTGTGAACATTATTCTGTCTGTGTAAAATATACTTCTATTTACCTTTCTCAAGACTGACTCCTTCTTGGCATTCAGATCTCTGATAAATGTCAATGTATCAGATTCCATCCTTTACATCTCAAACTACAGCAGCCACTAGATGAACTCTATCTCATTATACTTTAATTCTCTACATAGCACTTACCGCTATCTGGCATTTCTTAAGCATTTATGTATTTTATTCCTATTGACTATCTCTTTCTACTAGAATGTAAATTTTATTAAAGCATGAAATTTATCTGTTTTATTTATCTTTCTATTCTCAAGGTATATAATGGGTGACTGGAGCAATTAGGCATTCTATATGTATTTTCCAAATAAACTGATTAATGAATTGTATATTTTCAATTGAGTAATTACCATAACTTGGTAAGTGTGAGCCAGGCAGGAAACCATCTGGAAAAAGAGTAAAAATGTTGAATCTACATGCCAACATGGTTGTTTTGTGTCCCATATTTGGATTGAATTGGAATATTTGCAAGTTTACCTTATCCTTTTGGATTGTAAAAAATTTAGCATAACTACAGTTAATGGATTCATATACATTAGAATGTAAAGCTTATTATGTCCCATGCAGTGATTTAAATGCTTTACACATGTTAAATCATGTAATCTTCACAACTCCCTCATAATAGAAATTTTATTGTATACATGAGGAAACTAAAACAAAGATTAAACAACTCAAGATTATAAGACTAAGTAGTAGCATAGTTGGGATCAAACCAGCAGCCTGGATTGTCTGTGTACATAACCCCTAAGCAATACTGCCTCTTAACCTTGAAATGCAACTTAACTTATTCAGTAAACATTCAATAATCATTTGCTGATAGCTAACTGTGTTAATGGTAAAGTATTAAATATTTTAGATGGAAAGACAAATATTATTATAGTTATATTCTTCAGGAACCTCTCATTTTTATAGACTAGCAGAAAAGTTAACAATTAGTTAAGTGTCAGTTATAATGTGTGGAAAATGTTAAATAAAAGTGGCAGGGGTTAAGTGAATTCATAGAAACACCTAGGAAGAGGGGCACCTGGATGGCTCAGCAGGAAAGCAAACAACTCTTGATCTCAGGATTGTAAATTCAAGCCCCTTGTTGGGTGTAGAGATTATTTAAAAATAAAATCTTAAAAAAAGAAAAAAGAGGGGCACCTGAGTGGCTCAGTCGGTTGAGCGTCTGATTCTTGATATCAACTCAGATCATGATCCCAGGATTGTAGGATTGAGTCCTCTGTGCTGAGCGTGAAGCCTGCTTAAGGTTTTCTCTCTCTCTCCCCCTAAAAAAAGAAAAGAAGGAAGAAAGAAAGAAAGAAAGAAAGACCTAAGAAAGAAGGCAGCTGACATATATTGAGGAAGGGAATTTGTCAGCCAAGGGATTCTAGAAGAGCTATGTTTAAGCTAAATCCAAAAAACATCAGTAGGAGTGACCTCAGAAAAGTATAGGCATGTCATGCAGAGAAGCACCACAAAGAGTAAAGTCTAAAGTCAAGGTCTAACCTGGCATATGTTTTGTGTTATAGGGTTATACTGACATATTAGACATTCTCAACATGACTGACTCTCTGAACTGTCAGTAACGTATTCTCATGTGAATCCATATTCTAATTCTTATATTCAATGGCCTTACTGATCTACTGGTTACAAAGTCAACCATAGGTCACTGCAACAGAACTAATTTTTCTCTTCTTAAACAAAAGGAAGAAATAGGGTAAAAATGATCTAAATAAAGAATTTTAAAACTTGTGCAAATGAACAACTTTAAAACAAGCAATAGAATTTTAAAATACTACAAAATAGAAGCATTATTGTGTTTCATGGAATTATTTATGAAACACATGTTCAACAGTGACTAATAATGTGGTAGTCAATATCTTTAAAGAGAAATTAAATTAAGATGCTTTTTAGTAATTTCTCTCACAAGCAACCTTAAACTATACTTTAACAAATATAATGGCCAATACTGAAAGCATAAATATCAAAATAATCATCATAGACTTGAATTTCTGTTTTAAAAATATTTTAGTCAGTAAGATCTGTGGATATTATAACACTGTTCCTAGAAAAAGTGATTCTACCCACTGTAAATTTTCTGTGTGTGTGCCTGTGTGTGCATGTGCGTGTGTGCCCTTTATCCACTTGAACATGTCTGAAATCAAAAGAGGTAAATAGATTAAAAATGTTTACTTTTATCCCATGCTTTATCATCACAGACAAACTCTTGGTAGCTACATTAATCAAATAAGATAAAAATAAATATAATGTTGGAATAAGTTCTGGCCATTAGATTTCAGGAAATCATTAGAATATTGAAGACTCATGTAACAAAAACTTTTAGAAGCGTTATTTCTTTCTGTTGTATTAGCTAATTTTTTATTTTTTATTTTTATTTTTTTTATTTTTTTATTTTTTAAATTTTTTTTTTCAACGTTTTTTATTTATTTTGGGGACAGAGAGAGACAGAGCATGAACGGGGGAGGGGCAGAGAGAGGGAGACACAGAATCGGAAACAGGCTCCAGGCTCCGAGCCATCAGCCCAGAGCCTGACGCGGGGCTCGAACTCACAGACCGCGAGATCGTGACCTGGCTGAAGTCGGACGCTTAACCGACTGCGCCACCCAGGCGCCCCTTAGCTAATTTTTTATATGTTAATATGTGACTGAAGAAGAAAACAGAGCAGTTCATCTCTTTAGTGCTTATTGGTTCACTTCTTTTCAAGATATGAGGATCATCTCATGATTAATTGTACAACTTTTAAGTAGCTATGGTTGTTGCTAAAGAACCTTCCATCAGAAACTTGAGAGAAGATTTAAAGACATTCATCAAAGTTTTCATTTGGAGTCTAGAGAAACAATAAAGTAGATATTGACTTCTCTTGAGGAATGGATCATGATTTATTGATCCAAAGGGCGAGTCAATATTTACCTTCAGTGAAAGTAATTCTTGATGATCAATGAAATGTAAAATTTAATGCATTATTTCTAATAAAAAATATCTTGAAATCTATTAAATAGTGACACTGCTTAAATAGCATTTATATTTTTCAGTTTATAAAAATATATATGCATTATAAGAAACTGTAATATATGGGACATTAAAAGTAGAAAAACTATCAATAATTTCCCATAAAAAAACGTTAATAGCTTTGTGTATTTTGTGCCAGTCATTTCCTATAAAAATATTTGGGTGTGTTTATATATGTAAATTTTGATTTTAAATATGATAAAAATAAATTAACATAGTGTGTTATTCTTTCCAAATATGCATTCTTGCTTTCTGTAAGAGGATTACATATCCCTACCTATTGATCTGTGAGTTGGCAAACCTTATGTGCAATGAATGTACATCCCCAACCCGCTGACACTGTGTTTGTTTATGAAAATTGCTTTGACCAATGGCATGGGGCATACACATACCACCACATCCCAGCCTTAAAAACCATAACATATTTCCACCAGCTTTCTTGCTGCATTCCCTCTGCCACAAAACCGACCTGTGTCATATCAGGGCTTCTATTTCCTTAGGTGTCCGGAGTGAGAAGACAAATAGAAAAGGGAAGCATCATCTCCTCACAGATGCTGACTTATAATGTGTGGAAGAAATAAATGTTTATTGTTGAAGATCACTGAGAGTTTGGGCTATTGATACTGTGCAAAAGTGACTAATCCACCGAAATGTATTAATAAATGTGTTATTTTAGACATGACATAGACTTTCCTAATCATAAAGGAGATATTTATAAATTCTACTACCCCCAAATTAAGAATTTTTATTAATCAAAGGATACCAAAAAGAAAGTGAAAATAAAAGCCAGAGAATACTTTATCAGAGAAATTATTTGCCACGTATGTAACTTAAAAAGAATAAATTAAAAACACTTTCATATACTATATACAAATATTTGTTTAATGACACGTTGATATGTAACTAAAAAATAATATTTATAATATGTATATAATTAAATTAATATAAAGTTTAAATAAAAAGAAAATCTGATAAAAATGGGCAAAATGAATGAATGGGGATTTTACGGAAGAGAAGGATCAAATATCAAATAAACATTTAAAAATGTTGGGATGTTGTACCTTAGGATTACAAAAAAATGGAGGTATGTATTAAATAAAGTAAAACGTTGGTTTGTGAGCATAAATTGTTCTGGAAACATGTTTGGAATCCAAAGCACCTGTATATCAAAGCAAATTTCCCCATAAGAAATAATGGAACTAGAACAATTTGTTCTACAACCCCAAAATATTCACATAAAAATGACTGTAATACTGTAATACAATACAAAATATAAAGAAAAATAAACAAATTAACCTGCACTTACCTTTGAAAACATTTGTGGCTGGTTTGAAGGAGACAAGAGAGCGGAGGGTTAGTGTGTAGGATGACTTTCACTGTCGTTAATGGAATCACTGCTATCTGTTAGTTCAATGGAATCTTTTTCTGCATGGGGGCCATTGTATACTTTCGTACAGATGTTGACACAGTACAGTATTAATAAACTCTTGTCATATGCCATATTTACTATAACTGGCAATAAGGCAGCAGAAGAAAGTGTCTATATCTGCAGACAGCCTGACTTAGACTGAAGCAAAGCATCCCTAAGCTTACTCTTGTATGGAAAAGCAAAGGACTTTTCTTTGCTTCAAAGGTGCTTTGAAGTGACAAAAAATACACTAGTGCCAGTTGTGGGCACCTTCCAACGTTCTGAAGAATCAAGAATCACTGATTTTTGCCAAACACCAAGGCCTGAGACAGAGCACCCAAGCATGGGAGATGATTACCCACAATCCTGCAGCAAGCGAGAGCGAGCAAGAGAGAGAGAGAGAGAGAGGGAGAGAGAGGAACCATTGGCTCAGCTGTGATCATGTGACATTCGGTGTCACATACTACTCGTACTGCAAGACATCGCTTGTTTATCAAGTTAAAATGTATTAGAAATGTTTGCTCATCTTGCAGAACACTCGCAGAACAAGTTACTCACAACCCAAGGTTTTACTGTATTTTCTACGACGAAATGTACATATTTCTCTCTTTCACACACACACACACACACACACACACACACACACAAACACACACACACGCTACATTGACTCTGTCAATTAGACACCATCAGGCATAAATTTGAGGTCCTTTGCAAATGTGAGATCTGGACTAAATGGTCCACTCATTCTCCTGTAATAGGTCCTGACTGACTTTTCAGAAAGGAGTATTTCAAATAACCTCCTAATAGTATCTACATAGTGTTGGCTTCTTGTTTGTTTGTTTGTTTTAATGATACTTTTACGGTACGATCTTTTATTTTGAACTCATTTCATGGCTATTTTAAAAAGATAATGGGTAAGGCAGTTCTCAACATTTCCATTCATTTCACTTTGATCTAGCTACTTTACTTTTGAAGATGTGTAATGGGATTTCATGAATCAAAAGCACCTTCTGTATGTTTTGGTTGTCATTTTTTTTTAATCAGAAGGTCCAAATATCTCAGTGTATGAATTTTGAAGCAGAAGTGACTCTCTATAAAAGATCTACTCTGAAGAAATCCAAATATTTTTACATTTTAGAAAGGAAGATTTAGATGAAGATAGATAAAGCACATGGTGTGTTCATAAAGCACCATTAAGTCATTTTTCTTTTCTCCATTTTGGCCTTAAATTTCACAAAAGTAGAGTTTCTTTCACACTGGAGCTTTCTTTTTCCAGGAGAGTTCTCAAATTAGTTGACAAAGTGCAGTATAAGGGCCTGGGCTAGATTTTTTATCTGACAATCTGCATCCTTCTCATCTATTGCTTATAAGCCTTTCCCACTGTCACAAGGGCTAGAAGACAAGTAACTACTTTTCTTATACTCATTTGCCTTTACTGTTTTGCATGCAGTTTACCTTCTGCCAGTGCCCTGCACCCATACAAGATTTAGAAGGCAAAAATGTGACAGAGGGCATTCTCTCTCTAGCAATAGCAATAAATAACACTTATTGCAATAGATAATGCTTAATGCTAACGGCAGGCTTTAGCTGAAAGGGAGTTCTGTAAAGGCTAACTAGACTCTACGTTTGATTTTTAGTCACCAACTGCAACGCTGCTGGTAAGCTGTGATTTTCATGGTGGGTGCTTGAACATTTCTGAAATCTTCCTGGCAGAAGCACTCTCTTGACCTCTCAAATACAATTTCTACGATATGACCTGACTTTGTGACATTCCCAGGCTTTGCAACAAGTTTGTAAATGTCTAAATTCTTGTAGTAAGTTCTTTTGTGTCCCGAATATCGAAACCAGTCTCCATATTCTTAAAATGAACACTGACTGATACAAGTCCTTTCTAGCATGGATCCTTCTTGGATATTAACTTTGTGCCAGGATCCAAATGCATTAAATATATTAACATAGTTGATCCTAGAAAAAAGCCAACAATGTAGCAATGCTATCATGTCCATTTAAAGCATAAGGAAATCCGGGGATAGAAATGTTTAGTAATTTTTTTCCAGGTCATGTAGCAATAAGTTGTAGAATCTGGATTCTGATCAGGCAGTCCGGTTAAACAGCATATGCTTGTAATCACTCTGCATTTCTATCTCAGTTGTAGAACGCATATGGTATTTATCCCAACAACCTACACAAGATGGTGGGCTGTGATGCAAGTCACATATGTACATGTATTTTTTCTATGTCATAGTATTTGCTGTTATTCCTATTCACTCTCCAATTGTTCAGGGATAGGCCATTATAGGTCAATTGTGCTAAAGTAGTATATTCATTCTAATCCCAGTGTCATACTGGTATTCTTTCCTAACAATTCTATCAAGAATTAGGCTAAGTTGGTTTTACCTTGTGGTAAAATCTTAACCTAATGGTGAAGTGGATTTCCCATATAACAGGTGAGAAGTAGTATTTTTCATGTGTTGCTAGGTAGTTGAGAATGCTGTAATAACAATTTTAAAATTTCATATAAAATTGAACATATTTTTGTTACTAAATAAGTATTTAAATTGCAATGGATTTCAATGAGGAAATGTCATATTATTCTAAAAATTCACTTACAGGGGCACCTGGATGGCTCGGCCGGTTAAGCGTCCGACTTCGGCTCAGGTCATGATCTCACGGTCCGTGAGTTCGAGCCCCACGTCGGGCTCTGTGCTGACAGCTCAGAGCCTGGAGCCTGTTTCAGATTCTGTGTTTCCCTCTCTCTCTGCCCCTCCCCTGTTCATGCCCTGTCTCTCTCTGTCTCAAAAATAAATAAGTGTTAAAAAAATTAAAAATAAATAAAAATAAAAATAAAAATTCACTTACAAGTATTGCAAATAGTTGGTACTCAGATACTTACTAAATAAATAATTTCAATAAGAGGATTACTAATAGAAAAAGTAGGTTTTATTATTTTTAAAATGAAAATGTTTTCTTTTAATTTCATTTGCATGTATTGCCTATTAAAAACAGCAGGATTTATTCTTTTCAGCTACCCTGAGACTAATTTTATTTTATTTTATTTTATTTTATTAGTTTATTAGTAAACACCAGTATTATTATTTAAAAGTTATTTACTTTCTTTGAAAGTACTAATTACAAGGTGTTTATGTTAAGCATCTCACTATTCAAGATTTCAGTAGTTTTTGAGAAATACTCCAATTAAAAAATATTTGTATATATGATTTTTCATGTCAGAGATACTTGTATTTATGGTTCTATCCATTATTATATATCCATTTGCATTTTTTGAGCTTTTTTTGCATTTTTAACTCCTATTGATTGGAATTTTTCTTCTGAATACATCGTTCTGACATCGTGCAAATTTGCTGCCCAAATGCAGGCACATAAGCCTAAAAGGGGATTTGCCTTTATCCACTTGTCCTGTTAGGTTACAAGTTAAAGCCACTTGCTGTTGACAATACTTTGCAACTCCTTAAATTGCAAACCAGATGGTCCATAAGTTTCTTCATTTATGGAGCTAATCTGTGACTTCAAAATCTTCCCCATTGGACAGTGTGGGTTTCTTCAACGTGCCGCAGTTTTTATTTATCCTCAAGTAAATTAACAGGAACTAGTCTGTTATAGATCAGTAAGGATTCTTCCCTTTGTCACCTTCCCCTCTAAAGACAGAGACATATCACATCAATTTGGCAGTGCCCTTCTCATGTCAACAAAGGATAGGTGTTAACACAATAAACTGCAAAGTCCCAGAATGTGGAGAGTGGATGCAGTTGGTAATAAGGGAGTTAGCTGATGTTACTTATAGGGAATATTACTGAGTCCTTGAATTCACATCATACATTTTGGAGGTCAGATTCAACTTAAGAGCTGCAAAGAAAGCCAGATGTTTACATAATTCTTCATAGTGTCACAGAAAGAGAGAGAGAAAGAAAGCAAAATAGGAAGTAAGTATAGAGTATGCGGTGGTTTAGGAGAAAATAATCTATTTTATATCTGTGTGATAGAAAGAGAGAAAGTAAAACCTATAGCAATAATTCAGACTGTCACTAAGCTTTAAACATTGACCAATTACAGGCAGAATCCAAAAATGCAATGCAATTTGTAATACATTCTTACAGCAGACAACACAAAATCAAGACACTGATTGGAGAAAAAGACATGAATGGAACATTTTCCTCAGCGACATCTGATTGTTTCCTCAATTATGCAATGCGAAGGGTTTGAAAGTTAATATAAGAACCACAGTGGAGATTATTTCTAATATGTTTGTATATAATTATGCTAAGTGAACTCTTCATTCAAATTATGCCTTTATTCAATGATATGGTTCAATGGTTCTCAATTAATCCTTTCATTATAAAGTACTTAGCTGGAGAAAATCTTCATGCAAAAATTTATGCATAGGCATCTGAATGTGATAATCCGTAATCAATAACTAATCTCTAGAACTCAGTTCCCAGAGTAGACTGGACAGCTAAGCCACATTTTGTATGAACTGCTACAGGTAACAAGCAAATTCCTATTTGCTATGTCAGATGTTGCCTATATGTTATAGGAAATATCTCTGATAAACTTCAGAAACAATTATTTGAAGAAGAGGTTCACAGCATCACAGAATATACATTTACACTCTAATGGAGTCTTATATTAGGCAATTGAAAATAATAATCTTATCACTGAGGTGCATTAGAAACAGAGAGGTTTCCAAATATGCTGAAAGTTTTCATTCCCACTTACCATTTTAAAGGTAAAACTATTACTATACATAATCCATTAATGAAACTTCTGGAAGATGCTTGTTCTTATAAAGAATACTGCACTCCAAAGATAAGTGGCATTAATGTTACTCAGAGAACCTGAAGCTTCAGTATACTCCTGGGAACAATTAGGATTCTGTCACATAAGTACTAGACCGTATCTATTAAACTGGTTTTCTACATCATGGGAAGTAAAAAGGTAATTATCAAAATGGATGTAAATGAAACATGCATTTTAGAAAATAGTTGAACCAATTACTCTCAAAGGACATATAAGGGCTAGAAAATCTTTCACCTGATTTACTCATCCACTCAAACTTTATTTCCAAAAGTAAGCAGAGATCATTCCATAAATATTCATTTATTAGATTTATAAAAGGTGGCCAACTTAAGCTGCAGAAAACTGTTTGAGACAGAAATTATTTGACAACTCATCTAAGACCATTCTTAAGAAATATTTCTGCCACAGAAGTAGACTTTGGAAAAAAATCTCTAATGCTATCTTGTTAGATACCATTATAACATCACAGAGAGATTTTTCAGACAAAGTATACTCCCTCAGTCACAGTGCAGGACTGGGAACAATAAACAGAGTCTCCAGACTCTCTGGAGAAAGGCAACAATATACAAGTTCTTATTCCCATTAAAATAAGTAAATTTCATGCCTAATTATCTAGGGTCCACAGAAACATGATTATTTCACATTTGACATTTGGATTCCTCACTTATAGCTTCTATAAGTGCCTTATAACAAAACATTTTGTTTCTTGGAGGAGTAACAGATAACAAGCATGGCTATTATCTTTTCTTTCCCTTTGTCTTCTCCTCTTTCTCTTTTCCCTTTTATAATTTCATTACCCTTATTACCATCATTATCAATATCACTGTACGCTAAAAAGTAAAATCTGAATAAATAGATGACTGAATATCAAAATGATGATAAGAGAGAAGTAAAAGTGATAAAGTAATGGTACTGTATATATATTTTTTGATGTTTGTTTATTTTTTGAGAGAGAGATGCAGTGCGAGTAGGGGAGGGGCAGAGAGCGAGGGAGACACAGAATCTGAAGCAGGTTCCAGGTTCTGAACTGTCAGCACAGAGCCCGACATGGGGCTCAAACTCACGGACCATGAGATCATGACCTGAGCCAAAGCTGGATGATTAGCTAACTGAGCCACCCAGGGACCCCTGCATTTTGGTTTCAATACATTTGAGATTTTAAGGGAGGAATTATTTTATTTATTTATTTATTTATTTATTTATTATTATTATTTTTTTTATTTATATTTTTGAGAGAGAGAGAGAGAGAGAGAAAATCTCAAGCAGCCTCCATGCTCAGTGTGGAGCCCGACACAGGGCCTGTCCCATGACCATGAGATCATGACCTGAGCCAAAATCAAGGGTTGGATGCTCATCCAGCTTAGCCACCTAGGTGTCCAAGGGAGGAGTTATTATATCTATTTCTGTTTATAACATCCTTATGAAGTAATAAAACTTAAGATGAGAGATCATGTAAATGGCCCACAGTTAGGGGTCAATGTAGCAGCATTTAACCTAGGTAAAACATTTTTATAGATCAGAACGTTGTTCCCCCAGTGATGGATATTTCATATAACAGTGATAATGTCAATGGCTCCTCATAAAGCATTATTGAGCTATGCTGACTGACAATATAACATGGTGACTAAGAGTGTGGGTTCTACAAACAATCCTAAAATTTGGGCCACAAAAGGTCCTGAATAGTCAAACAATCTTGAAAAAGAAAAGCAAAACCGGGGGCATTATAATTCTGGACTTCAAGTTATTTTGCAAAGCTGTAGTAATCAAAACTGTATGGTACTGGCACAACAACAGACACATATATCACTATAACAGAATAGCAAGTTCAGAAGCGAACCCACAATTATATGGTAAGTTAACCTTCAACAAAGTAGTAAAGAATATCCAATGGGAAAAAGACAGCCTCTTTGACATATGGTGTTGGGAAAATTGCACAACAACATGCAAAAAAAAAAAATGAAGTTGGACCCCTTTCTCACACCATACACAAAAATAAATTCAAAATGGATTAAAGGCCTAAATGGGAGACTTGAAACCATAAAAATCCTAGAGGAGAACACAGGCAGTAATGTCTTTGACATCAGCCATAACAACTTCCTTCTAGATATGTCTCCATGAGACAAGGGAAATAAAAGCAAAAATAAACTATTGGAACTCTATCAAAATAAAAAGCTTCTGCACAGCATAAGGAACAAACAAAAAAGAATTAAAAGGCATCCTACTGAATGGGAGAAGATATTTTCAAATGACATATCCAATAAAGGGCTAATGTCCAAAATATATAAAGAATTTCCAAAACTCAACACCAAAACAAAACAAAACAAAACAAAACAAAACAAAACAAAACACCAACACAATTAAAAAATGGGCAGAAGACATAAACAGAAATTTCTCCATAGAAGATATCCAGATGGCCAACAGACACATGAAAAGATGTTCATCAACACTTACCATCAGGGAAATGCAAATCAAAACTACAATGAAATATCACCTCACATCTGTCAGAATGGCTAAAAAAAAAACAAACAAAAATCATGAAACAACAAGTGTTGGGGAAGATTTGGAGAAAAAGGAACCCTCATGCACTTTTAGTGGGAGTGCAAACTGGCACAGCCACTGTGGAAAACAGTGTGGAGGTTACTCAAAAAGTAAAAAATAGAACTGCCTTACAATCTAGTGATCATATTACTGTTTACTCAGAGAATACAAAAATACTATTTCAAAGGGATACATACACTCCAATGTTTATAGCAGCATTATCAACAATAGTCAAATTATGGAAAAGGCCCAAATGTCCATCGACTGATGAATGGATATATATATATATATATATAACATATAACATATAATATATAATATATATGAATATACGGAATATATAATATACATAAAATATATGGAATATATATTATATATGATAGATAATGGAATATTACTCTGCCATAAAAAAGAATGAAAAAATGAAAAAAAATGAAATCTTGCCATTTGCAATGAAATGGATGGAGCTAGAGACAATATGCTAAGCGAAATAAGTCAAAGAAAGACAAACACCATGTGATTTCACTTACATGTGGAATTTAAGAAATAAAACAGATGAACATATGGAAAGTGGGGAAAAGAAAAAAGAGGGATAAAGAAGAGATAGGGATAAGAGACTCTTAATAATAGAGAGCAAACAGGGTTGATGGAGGGAGATGGGTGGGAGATGGGCTAGATGGGTGATGGGTATTACAGAGGGCACTTGTGATGGGTACTGGGTTGTATGTAAGTGATGAATCACTAAATTCTACACCTAAAACTAATATTACACTGGATGTTAACTAACTGGAATTTAAATAAAAACTTGAAACCAAAAATAAAAAGAATACAAAAGCACTACTTCAAAGGGATATATGAACCTCTATGTTTATAGCAGCATTATTTACAATAGCCAAGATATGGAAGCAGCCCAAGTGTCCACTAATTGATGAATGAGTAAAGATGATGTGGTATGCGAATACAATGGAATATTATTCATCATAAAAAAGAGTTAAACCTCGTCATTTTCAATGATGTGGATGGAGCTACAGAGTATGATGCTAAGCAAAATAAGTCAGACAAAGAAAGACGAATACCATATGATTTCATCCATCTGTGGAATATAAGAAACAAAGCAAACAAGCAAAGGAAAATAGATGAATGAGCTAGAGTCAAAAACAGGAAACAAGACTTTTATAGAGAACATTCTGATGGTTACCTGAGGCAAGGAGAGAGAGGGGATGGGTGAAATAGGTGATAGAAATTGAAAAGTGCACTTGTGATGGGCACAGTGTGATAATATGGAACTGTTTATATTGTACACCTGAACCTCCTATAAAAGTGTATATTGACTAACTGGAAATAAAGTAAAAAACTTAAAAAATGTGTGGGTTCTAAATTCACACTGTTTGGATTTAGAGCCTGGATGCACCACTTAGTTATATGACCTAGAGTAATCTACTTAGTCTGTTTGCACCTTGGTTTATTCATCTGTAGATTGACTCTAATAATAGTACTTACATCCTAAGGTCAGTGTGAGTGTTAAATTAGTATATATATGAAAAACACCTCAAACTCTTTGGCATATAGTAAATTCTAGATACGTGCAATCTATTTCCATTATTGCCAAATCTCTCTTCAAAAGGTGATGGGGAAGTGATGAAGTGATTTTGTCCTAAAAACACCATCTAATTGTTAACATATTCCATCAAATCAAGCTGCCCGAGAACATGGATGGATTTCAAACTTTGCAGGAATCTTTCCCAATCCTTCCCATTGACTATATATAGTCCACCCCAGCAGGCTTAGTAATGATGTTAATTCAGAATTGATTGTATTAGCATCCTAAAGACTAGGCAGAAGAGTGGTTATCGAGTTTCTCTTAGTTCAACCAATTTGTCTTACATGCTTTCTGGTGTGAAAAGATGTCTGAAGCTCATGTTGTATGTTTTCCATTCAAGACTGAAACACTCCCGAGGACTTGAATGTTTTGTGGAAAACAGTATTTGTCTCAGCCCTACTGGTGTTCACTGCTGGGTTCATTGCTGTTTATTGTCTATACAGTATATATTAGGTGGTATAAATATATCATGAGTTTTATATTACCAATTCCTAATATTGCCAACTCAACTTTAGTCCTAAATGATATTTTCTTAACCTTATTAATATTACATCCGTTCCTCCACACTTCTGCACAGAAAATCACATTTCTCAACACAATTAGTCATTTACATTATTCCGCAATATTCACCAAATTCTTGAAATGGCATTAACAACCGCATTGCTAACAGAAGATTGCTATAAGCAGATACAATGTTTTTCCAGTTCCTTGTGTCCTTAGTGTATATCCCAGAGTGATTTACAGCAAATTACTTTGTTCTATTATCTATCTATCTATCTATCTATCTATCTATCATCTATCCATCTATCATGTATCTATCTATCTGTATATCTATCTATCATCCATCATCTATATATCTTTAAATCCAAGTTAGTTAACATATAGTGTAATAATAGTTTGAGGAGTAGAATTTAGTGAAGCATCACTTACATACAACATCCAGTGCTCTTCCCAAGAAGTGCCTTCCTTAATGCCCATCACCCATTTAGCCCATACCCCCACCCAATACCCCTCCAGCAACCCTCAGTTTGTTCTCCGTATTTTAAATGTTCCTCTACAGGGGCACCCAGGTGGCTCAGTCAATTAAACGTCTCACTCTTAATTTCAGCTCAGGTCATGATCCCAGGGTCGTGGGATAGAGCCCTGTGTCAGGTTCTGCGCTGAGCCTGGAGCCTGCTTAAGATCTCTCTCTCCCTCTCTCTCTGCTCCTCCACTGCTTACACACATACTCTCTGTCTCTCTAAAGTAAAATTAATAAAAGGAAATAAAATAAAATAAAATAAAATAAAATAAAATAAAAAGTATTCCTTTACAGAGTTTCATCTAAAAGCAAGGTATACTGTTGGGGTGCCTGGGTGGCTCAGTCATCTGAGTGCCTGACTTTGGCTCAGGTCATGATCTCACAGTTCATGAGTTCGAGCCCTGCATAGGGCTTTGTGCTGACAGCACGGAGCCTGGAGGCCGCTTCCAGTTCTGTATCTCCCTGTGTCTCTCTGCCCCTCTCCTGTCTCTCTCTCTCTCTCTCTCTCTCTCTCAAAAACAAGAAAAAACATTAAAAAAAATTAAAAAAAATAAATAAAAGCAAGGTATACTCAGAGTAGTCTCATAGTTATTCTCATTCCTCTTCCATTTCTTCTCTTTTTACCTATAGGTGTTTATTTTGCTTTTATGTTATTATTTGTTTTGATAAATTATAGCATAGTATAGGGCATAAGTTTTTCACCTCCTTGCTTCTTTACTTAACAGTGCATCTTGGAGATCACTTCATAACAACATGGAGACACATGTGTCATTGCTGTTTCAGCTGCAGAGTACTCCATTGTAGGAATTTTTGAATATAACTTATTTAACCACAGTGATGCACACTTGTACTTTTGTCTATTGCTATTACACATAATGCTGTAATTAACAGACTTATAAATTGTAAATATATCTTTCTGGGGTTTCTTTGTTGCTTTTGTATTTTTTTGTTGTTGGTGATGTTTTTGCCAGTGTGCCTTTGGGATATAATTCTAGAAATGACACTACTGGGGCAAAAGATAGATGCTATGTAATTTTGCTAGATAGTACCACACTCTCTTCCAAAATTTGCACTCCCACTAGTGATGTATGATGACTATGTTTCCACTGGTGTGTCAACAGAGTATATTGTCAAAATCTTTAATATTTGCCAAACTAATACGTGAAAAGTAGTATCTCAGTGTAGTTTTGATTTACATTTCTTTTCTTACAAATGACAGTAAAGCTGAGTAGCATTTCTTTTTTAGTGAAAGATGTGTTCACATATCTAGTCCACTCAGCACAGTATGTTAAACATGCAGAACACTGCTAATATATGATCCATTTTAAGACACAATCTTCTTTCATATTATTGGTGTTTTTATCCATGTAGCTCCATGAGTGTCCTATGTAACCTTTTTGGAAGCTCTCAACCTTCATGCGTTTTTTTTTTTTTTTTTTTTTACCAAGGGGTTAAATCATGACTTAACACAACTGGAAAATTAGGAAAGAGAAATTGGTCTTGCCCAGCTGGATTCTGCTTTGTCTTTTTCCTCTGAACCTGAGGCAGAATGTATGCTTTTGAGAAGTTTACTTTTGTGTAAACCTAGTGTTAAAGACCTTTCCCCATAGCTTGGATCTAGGCATAAATGTTTGTCCAATATTGGCATTCATTATGTAGGAGCCCAGTTGTTGCCTATAAATTTAAGGAGGATATCTTTATTCCTGTGAGACAGATTCTCCAATATTTAGGAATGAAGACCCCTGAAGTTTGCAACAGTTTTTTCAAATGGTTCCTTAAAAAAACCTCCACACTAATACTTACTGCTATATTTGTATTTAGTTTTTCTTTAAATGTTTTATTTATTTTTAAGACAGAGAGAGACAGAGCATGAGTGGGGATGGAGCAGAGAGAGAGGGAGACACAGAATCTGAAGCAGGCTCCGGGCTCTGAGCTGTCAACAGAGCCCGACGTGGGGTTCGAACTCACAAACTGTGAGATCATGACCTGGGCTGAAGTCAGACGTTCAACCGACTGAGCCACCCAGGCGCCCCTGTATTTAGTTTTATCAGGGATAAAGAACAAAGAAGTCAGAGTAATAATAATGGGTGAATCTAAGTGAAGAATACATGGGAGTTCACTGTATTATTGTAACTCTTTGTTAATGAAGTTTCCAAATTAGTAATTAAAAAATAAGTTAGCCATAAAATAAAAGAATAAAAGTAGAAGAGAAAAATAAAAAAATAGAAGTCATTGAGATATGAGAGAAGACAGATGAGAAATAGGCTGATAGGTTGTATTTATGAGAGCAGTATTGCCAATAAATGTCACTGAATAAATCCTAGAATAAAAAATATGTTTGTGTTAGAAAGTGTAACAAATACCACACATGAAAACCATATATTTATTTTTCTCTAATTAATAAGCAGAACTGTTAGCTATGTGGTGAGATTAATATTCAGAACCAACAGTGAGCAATCAATTAAAGGTGTTTATTTTTAAAAAAAAACCCTTTTATTTTCTACTGAAGATAATATCGGTGTTTCTCAGTTCTCAACCTGTGAGATTCCTTTCATTTTGTTTCAAATTCCTCCAAGGTCAGGCAGGGAAACAAATACTTTTATTTCATAGTGAAGTTCTGTGGACACAAACTTATCTCTGATTTCAAAGAGATGACACGATTTGACTCCATGGTTTATAACCTAAATGCTTTTCATTTGGTGATATACAAATGCAAATTCTTCATTTGGGAAATGGACAATTGGGCTTTCTCCATTATTTAATGGAAATATTAGAAGATAGTAAATGTGCACAATTTATTTCTTTTTTATTGTATCTGATATAAGTTATCTTTTGGGATGAAATGCAAAAATCCATGTGCTATCAAGTCCTAGGAACATATCTGCAACTTATCAAACACAACATTGTGAAATGTAAAGGAATGATGATCACATAACAAATATCCACAAATCGGTCTGAAAACAGGATATTTTTATGAGTCTTATTTTCTTCTATTTAATGATATGTTATCAAAAACATCTCATTTTTCCCATTATTCTGCTTGTGGGTTTTTTGAGCTTTTAAAATTATAATAATTTGTTATTATATTATAAAGTCTTCATAATCTAAATGTCTATATTATGCACAAAAGAGCTGTAATATTATGCTTTAATATGAAACAAAAATTTCTTAAAAATCTTTTAAAGTATATCATTATTCTACTTGTAAATGAATTTAAGATTATGAAGAGTGAAATCTATTATGTAACATTTAATTCCATAGCAGAGCAAAAAGTATAAGGCTCTTTCTAGCTTTAGTAGCTAAACTACGTTGTTTCCTAAACTTTCTCCCTCTTGGCCTGTTTCTCTAGAAAAAACCCTTTTGAGCTAATCCCAGTTTGGCACCCTTCCTCAGCTGCTGATTGGGTTTCTCGGAAGCATGCACCTTTGCCTTCCTTCAGCACCTCTCAATAGAATTCTCTTTCCCCTGCATCCAACCCAAATCAGCTTCATGCACAGTGCTGGCCTCAGACTCTCAGGTGTAAGTCAGTTACAGGACGCTGTGTTCCTCAGCCTGGAGGTAACTTGTATGTAGATCTCTGAATGGTCCCCTTTAAGCCCCTCTCATTCGTCTACAATGTGAAAGCTGCACATCACTCTGGCAACTCACTCCAAAGGAATTCTCTCTAGAGTTTCTTCCACCTCCTTTTATACAGTCTAGTATAGAGGATAAAGCTAAAGGCAGAAGAACCAGTTGTACATCTAGCACCTCAGGCTATAGTTCTATGTGGCACCTGCTGTGCTATTCCTGTCCTTTGTATATCCTGCCAAAACTCTGTTCAGAGTCCATTGTAACACCCTGTTAGTTTTACTTCAACTAGGTAAATGTCAGTTTCTATTGTTTATGCTTGAAAGAACCTTAATTAATATAAACACCTTCAATGGATACAATTTTGCTACTCAGCCAAGAGGTGAATTTGGGGTACACACATATGATAAATAGACCTCTCAGTGGCCGTGGATCTAAGGGAGAACAGCCTTGGATTTTACTGGATGTAAAATATGAGGTTAAAAAAAAAAGCAACAAAACAAAACTTAAAGGGACTCCAGGACTCAAGGCTAAAGAAATAAGGTATGTAAGAACAATTTAGATAGAGATGTGTTAAATTCTGCTATGATAAGCTAGGTTGTTCTATTTCAGACAATTGAATACACATGACTGTGATTTGGGTCATGTATTTCAGAAAACTGGAGGCTTTCTGAATACCCAGGCTAAAAGTCAGATGCTTGGTAATTCTCAGTAATCAGTTAACCTCACAAGGTCGGATGCTTCGTTTGCAAAATGAGCAAGTGGAACAAGTGGTAATTGCAATCACATTTGACTGAAACTTTCTAAACATTTTGGCATTTTGTGACTTATTTTAAGATGTACTCACATCATAGTTTTGAGTTTAACTACATAGTTTAGGTAACTGTCTACAATTTAATTAATTCACTCAATAAGTATTTTTGAGCTTTCATTATGTGCCAGGCCCTTTCCTGGAAACTTGGAACACATTAGGTAGATATATTAAATAGCTAATCTAGCCTTATCCAACAAATAATAAACAATAAATACAATCAAAAGTAAATTTCCTGTAAGCTAGGATGTGCTGAGGGCTATGGAGGGAAACGTAGAGTAGGATAAAGGGGCTCAGGAGCAGTAGGTTGGAAAGTTATGGTTTATATAGTATTGTCAGAGTAGCTTCTTTGAGAAAGTGACATTTGAGCTGACTTGAAAATGAGTTAATTAGCTGCTGAAATATGGTAAGAGGCAAAGAGCTTTCTGGACATATCATTCAAAGTTCAAAGGCCTGAGGCGAGAGCTACCCTAGCTTATCCTTATAGGCTGAATAATAAGGATGCATGACTGGAGCCTGAGAGAATGAGGACTGCAGATATCAGACAAAGTCAGAGAGATAAAGGTGGGAATAGAAACAAGAGAGGGCAGAGTAGTAAAATAAAGCAAAACCCACAGCCTTTGTAGGTAGTAAGCGCAGAAGATACACAATTCTGAAAATGCCCAAAAGCCTTACTTTTGGCCTTGTTCAGACTGTATTTCCTTTCCCAAGGAACAAGTACATTCATAAAATACCATGATATGCAGAGGTCATATGTCTGATAATTGCTTCTGCTCAGCCCAATTTGTCCCACAGTAGCTGACGTGTAGAAGAAAGGTTAAGGATAAAATACTGGCAAAAAGAATTAATGCAAATGAAAATCATTCTTTTAGTATCAACATTTGGAAAATTGACTACCTGTCTTCTTTTCTGGAGTAATTATCTCATTTTCTTATATTATTTTAGAGAAATTAAGTTTCCCAAATCATAATTATTGATAAATGATCAATTACGGATAATTAAAAAAATAACAATTTTAATGAGCTTCAATGACAACCATTAATATAAAAGATCCAAGACTACCAGTATGACCCCTTCATCGCTAATCCATTCAGGTGACAGACAATGCTTGAATCTTTTTGCCACTAGTTCTGATATGCCACTTAGGTAATTTTGAGAGGATTTCTAAAAACCTCAGGCAGATTGTTTTACAGAAGTTAGGCAAGGGATATTTTACTTATAAGTTGTATCTTATTCCTTAGGATAAGGTTCTTCTGGAAAACGGAGAAGAGAACATTCATATCTCTCCTTGCGGGGATGTGAGAAGTGGGGATGAGAAGCAGGTCCTATTCCACTTAGGGAAAAAAGAGCACTTAAAGTAGCTTCTTATTCCTCACAATCTCCTTGTGTCATTTCAGGAGAAATTTTCTCTTTTTCTTTGAAGAGAGAATTATTATGCTTTTCAGCTAGACAATAAATATAGAGCTCTTTGTTTAAAAACAATATTTTGTTCCACTTTGGTGGAAACTAATAAACACAATAAATAAAGTAATGGGGTTAATCATTACATGCAATGTACAGGGATCTCTGTTTTATGGATATGGAAAATGAAATAGAACAAGATTTAATGTCTATTTACTGACTGCTATGAAGCGGTTGTGGAATAGGGCTATATACTAGGCCTCTGAACCAAGGAGATTGTCTTCCTTACTTTGTCACAGGTAACCTCTGATAATTTAAGATTATTTATTAATTATTTGTCCACAATGCACAAAAACTAAAGGTGTTTATGCGTCTTAGAATAATTTATGGAAATGCAGAGTTTTTGTCACCTTGAAAAAGGAAATGTTAAGAAAATATTATTATATTACATATAAATCTTTCATCCTATGTTAAGTGGTAAGATGTGTAGAGCAGAATGTTGCTTAAAATATGAAATACCTAGGGGCGCCTGGGTGGCTCAGTCCGTTAAGCGTCCGACTTTGGCTCAGGTTATGATCTCCTGGTTCGTGAGTTCAAGCCCCGCGTCGGGCTCTGTGCTGACAGCTCAGAGCCTGGAGCCTGTTTCAGATTCTGTGTCTCCCTCTCTCTCTCTGACCCTTCCCCGTTCATGCTCTGTCTCTCTCTGTCTCAAAAATAAATAAACGTTAAAAAAATTAAAAATATACGAAATACCTAAATTTTATACAATATTTTTACTTAGAAAAAATAAATACAACTTAATGAAAAGGTGACTTAATGTTTCAACCATCTTATTTATATGATAGCGGCCTCTGATGCAGAGGACACATCTTTCAGTTAGAGGGAAATTATTTTTCATTTTAAAATTATCATTAACATCTACAGCATAACCATTGCTTTTACTATACCACTCTTACAGAATTTTAAAACTCTGAATTATCCAACCACATTTTCCTGTGTGTCTGAATGAGAAGATTCTGTTAACTTCAAAGCATGGTTCTAATACATGTGCAGATGCCAGCCAATTAATAAACAGGGGGCCAGAGGCAAAGGCTCCTGAATTCTGGGCAGCACCGTACTGCATAAGAACAAGGCATTTATCAAACTGTCTTATAGACATCCTGTTAATCTAAATGTGTCTGGATTAAAGTACCAGCAATTTATTTCACCATTTCATCACTTGTGAAGTTTGCAGATTAGTATTTAATCATTTTAAATGCATAATTATTATACTTTGCTCCATGCTTTCTCACAGGTCCTCTGAAGGACAGTAAAGTATTGCAATCATATTTTCAGTATATGATTCTTCTCCCAGTCTAACACACTGATGAGATATTCTAGAAATGCGTATATGAGAGTACACAAAAGGAGAAGAAATCAGTTCTGTCCATAAATATTTAGATTAAATGCTCCTGTTTTACTAACATATGTAGTTAGCTTCATTTGAACTTATCCTACCACCTCTTTTGTAGATTTATACCATTCTGGTTGTGTCTTGAAGCAATGCTGAGAACCTCAATGCATATATATATATATATATATATATATATATACACACACACACACACACATATATACATATATATATTTATACACACACATATATACACACACACACATATATATATACACACACACACATATATATACACACAAGCTGTGCCTTTCTCTCCCAGTTATAATCCATGTAACAATTTCTAAAATATTGGTAAAGATTAACCTTTTAAAACAGCTCTGTATTTAAGATGAGTACATTGCTAGGTCATTAAATAATATTAAATGTTGTATTAGTTATACAGACAATATAGTAGTCTTGAAATACTGGTTTAATATACTTACAAGAATAAAAACATTGCCCACTTCTATGCTATATTAAATATTCATATTTTCTTTACCTGGGAGCCAGTTATCGCTTACATGTAGTTGAAATCTTAGTAAAAAAAAAATCCAAGATTCTCATCCCACTGAGTAAAATTGATGACCTGATATCATTGGTTTTATTATTTTTAAAAACCATATATGTATACAATTCCTACTATCATTAGCAGATTAAGAAATGTTCTAAAATAATTCAAAAGGGACTAATTATTAGTTTGCTTGGCATATCTAATCTTATTTACATTTTCTGCTTCTTTATAGGCTAAAGATTTACAGTACATTCTTTAGAATGTCCTTTTCGTATTATTCGCCCCAGGTCATTCCATAAGAGAGGATTTTGTATTATTCGCCCCAGGTCAATCCATAAGAGAGGATTTGTTTTAACTGTGGTTTACATCCCTTTAGGAAAATGCCATATTCTTATTTGTACAGGGAGGGAGAATTATAAAACTAACCAAATAACTTAGTTTAGTTCAAAAGAAGGTTTTTAACCAAAATTGTATTTGATGAGCTCTGGTGTGAGGCAGAAGGCTTTAGTTTCCCTTTTTGCTTTCCAACTAAGAATGTCCCCATCAGTAATCCACTTCTCAACATTCAATATCCCTAATATAGTCCCTTTGTTTTCAGAATGACTTGTCTAATATCAAAGGAAAAGGAGAAAATTAAAGATGCATTTCTTATGTATCTGCATTATAAAGGTGTGTATTACAGAGGGTTGAAATGGAAAGAGGAAAAAATGCATCTTTCACTTATCTATTATAATAAAATCTGCATTTCTGAAAATTTCTTTTTGGGCTCTGACTTCATTCATTTTGTCCTTAGACAAACATATGGATTTATTGAGAAACTATTGTACCAGGCATTGTTCCAGATTCTAGAGAATAAAACTGATAAAGTTCCTAGCTCACGAAGTTTGCTTTTCAGTGGGGATAGATGTTGTGATACCCAAGGTTCCATCCTCCAGCTGCTCACCTCTGCCTCCATCCTGAAGGCACACATTCCCTGCGCCTCCACCTGTAACCCTCTTCTCCTCCTGCTTCACATTCCATACCGACCAGTCTCAGTAAAATTATCCACTCTGTCTTAATGTTTGCCAACATACGATTAACATCTGCACCACTGTGATAAGCCTTACTTAACTGATAGTTTACTGAACAGTCAATTTGAATGTTCCACAGGTATTGTAAGCACAAAGTACACAATAAGAACTCGATGTATTTACCCCCACACCTTCTCTAATGTTAACCCGGCTTTGTCTTTTGTATACATCAATTTATTAAATTAACTGGTCTCCCAGTCTCTCACCTACTCATTTTTACTGTCCTTGCTCTAATTTCGGCCATGTCAATTACCAACAAAGTTATAATATATACTACATAAAATAATATATAACTATATGCATTATATATGTAACTATAATATATAAAATAATATTACAATGTAAAAAATGACATGATACAATATCATATAACATAATAAATTGGCTTAATTCTAATATCACTATAGCCTTTTATGCTAAAACTCAAACCCATCCTGATTACTGAATCATTTATTATTTTATTTTATTTTATTTCATTAGAAGTTTATTTACTTATTTTGAGAGAGAGAGAGAGCAATGACCTGCGAGATCATGACCTGAGACGAAATCAAGAGTCAGATGCTTAACTGACTGAGCCACCCAGGCACCCTAAGAATGATCATTTTAAAATATCTACAACATCCAATACTTTTCTACTTACATCTTTCCACGGCTTCAGGTGAAAAGCAATATTGTGTAGCATGACATAAAAGGCACTTCATATCTGTCATCTTGTGTCTTATCCTGCCACCTGCCTATGTTCCCCAGAAGAACCTCATAGCCATTTAGCATGATTTTACGGTTCTTCCATTTTCCCCATCTCTCACCTTGTTTCTTTCGTCTAGGAATCTATTTCTGTATTTTTCTGAACATACTGTGCGTGCGTGCGTGCGTGTGTGTGTGTAGTTACTTGACTATTTAAATAGCAATATGCCCTATAAAGTTACTTAATTTTTACTTTTCTTTTTTTTTTTTTGGCAGCATTTTCCTGGATTTTCTTTTTCCTCCAAGAGTGTTGTTCTTAAAGTGGGTCTTTGAGTGGATAATGTTCTAGGCTCTCATATACCTACCACTTAAATTAAATTTAGCTGTATATATAATTCTAGGTTCAAAGTTATTTTCCATCAATCACTTTAAAATTATTACTCTTTTTTTTTTTTTTTACATCTGGTATTGCTGTTGAGAATTCTAGCCAGTCTGAGTCTTACTACTCTGTAAGAGCTTTTCTGGAAGCTTTCATTTCATTTTAAGATTTTATTTTTTTAATGTTTAATTTATTTAGAGAGTGGAGGAGGGGTAGAGAGAGGGAGAGAGAAAATCCCAAGCAGGCTCGAAGCTGTCAGCACAGAGCCTGACACGGGCTCTATCCTGTGAACTGTAAGATCAATCCCATGTACTGTAAGATCATGACCTAAGCCAAAATCAAGCCACAGGCTCAATTGACTGAGCCACTCAGGCACCCCTCATTTTAAGTTTGTAAATGTATGTTAGTTTTTCTTTATACTAAATAAGTTGCACTCTATGAGTCATTTCAACCTGAGGTCTTTAATCTTGTTTTAATTATCTGAAATTTACTGTAATTTTCTCAAATATTATCTCCTCCTACGTGTATGTATGTAAGCATGTATGTGGGTCTGTAATTATTTTCTTTCTCTTCTTCAGTAACTCACATTATCTGTAAATTGGCCTCTACTTTCTGCTTCTATTCTACATATCTCATGAGCTTTATTTTTATATCATATTCCTTTTTATCTTTTTCTTTTGCCTTCTTGGAGAGTGGTTCACAATGATCATCCTGCTTACTAATCTTTCTTACATTGTATCACATCTTCTGTTCTTCTTTTCAATCATTGTAACGTCTATAACTCATATTTTACTTGGATATTGAATGACTTATTGCCTCTGTTTTGGCTTATGAATATCTTCTCCTGTTATTTTGAGAATATTTATTATAGTCAATATATTTATCGACATGTTCCAATAATCTTTCCTCACGCTTTATGTGCCGTTCAGAGAGTTTTATTTATTTTAATGTGTTTAAACCCTCATCCTGCAGGTGGGCTCACATCTTCAGATAAAAACTGTCCTATGTCCTACTTGGTAAGGGTTTTGGGGAGATGGCTAGGAATGCAGTGGCAAAAACAAAACAAAACAAAACAAAACAAAAACCAGACACTCTCTGCTTACATGGGGCTTAATACTTTCTTTACTTTTTTTTTTATTGAGGAATGATAGACATGCAAAAAGCTATACATATTGAATGTACACAGTTTAATGATTTTGGAGGTAAATATACATCTGTGAAACTATCACTACAATCAATGCCACAAACCTATAATTTGTCTTCAGAGAATGTGGCCTTCAGAGAAAATTCAGTTTTTTTGCACCAGAACTTCTGTGAGGAGGGGATGTGCAAACCTGGAAATAGTGTATGAAAATAATTTTCTAGTGAGATTATACAGTGTGGATGGCACAAGTGTTACTTAGTTTTGGTAAGCTGTTTAAATTTTAGGGACACATATTGCAGGTAAAAATAATGAAATTCGGTTATAGCTAGTGTTAGGTTGTGAACACTTAGGGTATTTTGATAAAGTTTTACAAATCAAATTATTCATTTCCTGGGGGTTTTCAATCTCTAGTCAGTAGGAAAAGTTTTTATATAATTTTAACATATTCATTCTGTACAAAAACCTTAATAAGAGGAATTTAGTTTATTTATTCTTGACCCTGTATAAAACTGGGATTTTGCATGAACCTGCTAGCTTGTCACAAGACGTTATTTTGATTCTTTATGGAGATTGCTTCTGAAATTGTGTGATATTTCTAGCTGAAAGTCAAACAAGGTTCAAAATGCAAGACTGAGTTAGGCAAATCTTAATAGCTTCTGATGAAAAAGGATTACACCAATCTGGTGGAAAACATGTTCCTCTGCTGCTTCAGTTATAGTTAGAATTTTACTAAGGGAGGTTGTAAATGTCCCTATGGGATAAAACTGTGAGAATAACAACACCATTATTGTACAAAGACTGCTTGGATTTTATTCCCTTGAGAAGGTTTTGGTCGTGTGTACGTGTGTTGCAGAAGCAGGCACATAGAAAAAGATATATCTGTCTTTTTAACAGGGAAGGGTAGGACACTGGAATACAGAGGCACTTCACACACACACACACACACACACAATCAGATGTAGTGGAAATTGTTGGGTGCTGCCCAGATCCTCCTTCTACTAGAATGTAGACATCCAGAGGATTATAGCTGAATCCCTTTCTGCAGTTGGGAACAGCCTCAGCCAAGGTCATACATCTTCTCCAGGAGTGGCCCACATACAATGATAGGTCCACACTGGGGTATGCAGTTCCCACCTCTTTTCTCTCTTTGTTACATTTCCATTGAGAGCACTTACTGTTTCAGAGCACCCATGGGATTGCATGAGACTTACGTCTAAATTGTATCAGCAGTTCAATTTCTCCATCTGCTCAATTCTGTTTCTTATCTGTTCTAGAGGAAGTATTCCTGAGAACACATCCCCCCAAATTCCTGCATTCAGATCTTCATCTCATCAGTTTGTTCTGGAAAAATCTGACCTACTGCACGCTGAGTGACATTTCCCACTAGAATTGTATTTCTGCCATTGGACCTTTGGGCTTTCTTCTGCGGTTCAGTATTTCTTAGCTCTCATATCCTTCTGCAGTATCAAAGCTTACTGAAATTTATCCAAAAGACAATGAGAATTATCTTTCTTTACAGAGGAAAGAGTACCCAGATATATGAAATAACCTTTTAGGACTACCCTCTCTTGACATTTATATTTCCTAAATATTATTAGGTCTACCTTTCATTTCATAACACAAATCCTTTCTTTGCGCTAGACAGTCTGTTGAACAATCATTTCATTGGTTATATGGGAATTTACAGATCAATGTTGTGATACTGAAAGAGTGTATGAGGTTCACATATATAAAAGGTGCAGTGTTGCATCATGCATGCTGAGATTGCTTCTTGCTCTCAGAAAAAAATAATTTAAACTGTATTTAAATCTGGATGGGCTATTTCCAAGATTTCTGAGCCTAGTACCTAAGCCATCTACCTGGATTCTACTGCCTCAGGTATTGTGGCAATGTTGTCCAGCTCTGATCTACTTAGCTGTGTGTTTTTGAATTACGGCTATTATTTGGGTCTAGGCTATATTAAACGTGATTCCCCCCAAGCTTCGAGGATAGCCTCAGGATGATTTTATGTCTGTGTTTCATTTCTTTGTTCCCCAAACTTTGTCACATATCTTTCAGCTCCAGTTGCACTTTCAGTATTCATGATACATTCCTGCCTGTAGTCCTGGCCTGAATAGATTTTTACACTCACATAAACTCCCAAACGTACTGCTTCATTCAATCACCCCCTATTCATTCATTCATTCATTCATTCATTCATTCATCTATTCATCTATCTAAGGATAGGGTCTCTAGAAGTAGAATCAGACATGAGGAATTCTTATACAAATAATTTCTTCTGCAATTTCTCTCAGAAAAAGGAAAGTAAGGGAAGCAGGTTAAGGCAGGGAGAAATCTAGGCATGGGTTTGGCTCTCTTAAGAAACTTCCTTCAGTTCGATCCATGAGGGATGTTCTGTAGCACAAACTGCACCAAAGAGTTAGTCATACCTTGAGGTAATTATTCCAAATCAGTCAATCATTGGCCAATGTCTGAGATTTGAAGGACATGGGAACAAAACTCAAAAATTCTAAAAAGAAAGGGTAGCTATGAATTGTTATCTGGGCCACACTTTCAACAGTGTGAAATGGAAGCATTGTGGCATATCTTGTAAATGAACACAAAAAGGTACTAACAGCATCCACCATATCATCAGTCTGTCATCTATCATCCATTCATTCATCCAACAAATGTGTTAAATTCATATTTTGTAAGGTTCTTGGAATAAAATAATGGGCCTTTTATCTGAAAGACATACAGTACAGTACAAGAGATAGATTAAAAGGCAGTTAAAACCTAAAAATATGCATAAAATAAAACCTAAAAATAAGCATAAACATATGTTCTTTTACAGAAGACTAACTAGGAGCTCTGTTTAAATTTAGGTCACTCATAATTCTTCTTATATAAATGAGGTTTTGGAAAGTTTCCTAAAAGACGGAATTGTTAATAGTAATGATAAAAAAAAAAGTTCATTAGTTACTAATAAGGGGGAAGGAGGGTACGATGATTGGCATGAATCATTTACTGCTCATTCCTGACAGGGGGAAGCCTAATAACATTAAATATTTCCTTGGGTCTATTTTATTTTTTGGTGAGGAAGTGAAGAGTGTCTGAGTGTTTGTGAAGGCCTTAGAATACTAGATCAGAAGGTTCTCTTGTGTACTCTTGGCTTAGAATTAGACCTAAAGCTATATACCAAGGAAAAGGAGCATCAGAGTTTAGAGAAAGCTGTTATCATGAGAAATTCTCTCTTTAGCTACTAGACTTAGTAACGTTTAATAGGTTTCCTAACATTTTTACTGTTAAGCCCCCATAAATCTTAAGTTTGACATAACTACATTGGGTTGGAAATTAATAGTTATCACTGAAATGAATCTTTAGGTTGTTTAACCAAGTAGAGGAGAACAAAACAAAACAAAACAACAACACTTATGTGAAACCGAAATGCACTTTACTAGACAACACTTTGGGCTAAGCTCATGTTGAGACTCTGTCTAAAGAGTACTTACACATCACTGGAGTATGTTAAATATAGGAGCTATATTATCTACCTTTGTTTTATAATACAGCTCTGCATTAGAAGAGGATTTCTTAGGTAGAGAAACTTAGGTAGAGAGAAGGACATTAGTTAACTGTCCATTTCATTTCCATGATCTAACACAAAATGATCTAGTTACCTTTCTACTGGGGGAGCAAAGCTGTTACTGGTCTGCCATCAATGAATTTATTTATTTTTTTTGTTTTTTTTGCTTTTTTGTTTTTTTTTGTTTTTTGTAGTGGACTCAAGCTAGCTTTGCCTTTCTAAATTCCCTTTTGCCAATAAAAACAACTCTCAATACTTTTCTCTGAGTATCCACTACTCCTTCATTCTCAATTCATGCATTCCTGGTTGGGCTAGCAGGTCTGGTCTATTCGATTCATGGTAACTGATTCAAGGATGTATGTGTGATCTATTCCAGGCCAAGAACAATTAGCCTCATGAATTTTCCATGGCACTATCAGGAAACAAACATACTCTTTTTCTCTGAGTATAATAAATCATAAAATGCAAGACATTATTTGCTTTTGGCTATCTTTGATACTTTGCAGGGGACAGCCTTCTCATATTAAAGCCAATAGAAAACAGAGGAAAGAAATGGAGAGACGTCATTTCTTGAAAACATAATTTTACAACCTCACTACAGCCATGTCTGAGGTCCATCTAGTTATGTTTTTTCTAGTATATCAAAATTCCTCTTGGTAAATAAGCCAGACTGAGTTCTGTTTCAATTTCTTGACTAATAAACTTATTTCCTATCAAAGCTCCAAACTGCCTCATGTGTGTTCACTCTTAACGTGGAACATCATTGACTTCCCATATCTGCATCAGTAATTTTTCTATTTTGGATGTAGTAACACAATTTTGGGTAGATTATTTCATCCTAAATCTGGAACTATTAGTGAGAAGTTCTGTCATACAAAGATCTGATCATACAAAGTCATTTGAGGAATTGGCCAACTGTCTTGCAAAACCCGCTTGCCTCCCCAAGTTTCATTCTTGTATGAAGATGCAAAATTAGAAGAAAGAACACATCAGGTAATTAATGGATGAAGGCATGAACATAGGTGATTTAAGAGATCTTTAAGAAGCCACTGGATATTGCAAATTGAGAACAAGAGCAGAGTTTATAACCTTGGCCTTCTTTGGTACCTAGGTAAATAACAGTACCATTAGGAAAACGTCTTAGGGAAAGATAATATAATTCTTGGTGTATGTCTTTCTATCTCAAATGTCTAAAAATTAATTTAATTTACTTCTTCATGTATTATAACAATCTCATTGCTGGTTTCCTTGCATCTACTCTTGTTACTTGATACTTAAAGGGCAGGGAGAATTTTCAAAATCCAAGCCTTGCCATGTAATCTGTTTTGCTTAAAACACTTTAAAGAATTTCAACTATTTTAAGGAGAAGAAAAAATAATCCTTACTATGAACTTCAATTTCTAGGGGAATACTGCACTGTAGAGTTCACCATCATCAAAGAAATAAATTTAGTTACATTAGGAAATTATATAAATAGCAACTACCAGCACAGTCTTGCACCTTCTTGCCTGTCAGCAAGAAGTGGCCCACACCTCCCCACTCTGGTGACTCACTGTCCCCTGGCAATCCCAGGTCCTCATCACCCCCAACTCCTTCCACTCCTGGGGTTTGAAGCCTGCCCTACACTCTGCTGGAGGAACCCAGCCTCCCACATCCCATTTCCCAAGTTAATTTTACCTAGTTTCCTAACATCCCTCACTGGAGCAAATCCTATTCAATTTACTTTGTAATTTTTACCAGATCTGCAGTTCTGTAATGACTTATGTGATTATTTGATTATTAAATGCCTTTCTCACTGAACTGTGTGCTCCATGAAGGTAGAGGCCATATAAGTTTTAGTTTGCCATTGTATTCAGTGTTGTGTGAATACCTAACTCATTGTAAATCCCTAATATATATTTATTTCTTAAAGAAATGAGTATTTTGAGCACACATATATTTTTGTTAAAAACTACTCTTCTTTTGCTTGCCTTTGCATGTTTTGGACCATAAAGATCAACATTTTTCAAAAAATATACTTCTCTCTTCTGTGACTCTGCCTTAATTTCATTTTTATATATCACTGAGATGAATCCCTTCCTTTCTCCTCTGACAATAAATGTTTGTGCCAAATATTAGTTGGTAGGATTTTGAATCCTAAACATATTATGTAATGTTTGTGTGTAGTTCCATGGATGGCATTGCTCTCCATTTAGTCAAGATTATTGATAACATCCCTTTGATAAAGGAATTAATTTTTCTCACTGCAATTTATTTACTCTGGAAATATCAGAAAACTCACTATTCAGAGGTTTCTTAATCTCTTGCCATTTAAAATGACAATTTATGTGGTAGGAATGGTGGCACAAAGGAATGTCATTTATTTCTGCAAGGTTTATGTAATGGACAGAGTGCAGACAGCAGATAAAGCTGAATATTTGGGCCTGGGATAGAGAATATTTTAATTGCAAATTCACCAGTAGAGGAATTCTTGTCACTACCTTAGAGGAGAATAAATAGATGATCTCCCTCTAACTTCCACATGCATACTTATGAACTTTATCAGAGAATCAGACTAGACATAACTGTGCTCTGTTTAACTATTTCTATCCCTGGAAGTGTTTTTAGCTAACTCATTAGCTACAGTATATCTACTTTGGAGAGATTTTTGTAGAATTGGCTTCTGATTACACCTTTTCTAAATCAGGATACCCAGTTTGCACTACTGGAAAGTGATTTGCACAGAGAAAGTAAATAGTTAGTGCATGCATCATATTATAAACACAAGCATTTTTCAGGTAGTTTGCTGACTGGATTTAGAGGTGTTATTGTAAGGTTTTAAATTTGCTAGATTATAATGCTTATGACATTTTAGGCACTATTCTATACAAAATTAAGTATTGGATGCCCATTAGTTATCAGCCATTATCATAACCCCTCAGAAGAAGAAATTGAGGCATAGGGAAGATAATTTAGCTGAGGTCACACAACTAGTGAGTGCTAGCATCAGGACTAGAACTCAGCAATCTGAAGTCAGTCCATGCCCTTCACCACTATACAGTACTGCCTCTCATTTATTATAGACTCAAGTGTTTCGCTTTGGAATGATCTCTCAAATTCACCTTGGTTTCAACTCAGATTAAAAACAGTAGTCTTAAGCAAAGTACAATCTAGCTAATGTTCACTTTGTCTGTATGCATCTACTGCAAAAACTACTTGCTTGCTTCCCCTCTCCTTGTTAGTAAATTGGGCAGAGTGTATTCTCCAAGATGGTTGCACCTTAATCTCCTTTCTCATATGTTCTTCGCCCAATAGGATGTTGAGACTCTGTCCACGAGAGGTGGGGCTGATGTTGTCTCTCTTGGAGTCTGTGAGGACCTGTGCCTACGGTGCAAGTGACCAAGAACACGTCATTGAAGGTGATGTGAGGTCTGCCTGGTCAGCCGGAGGTGCCGGCTCTTGGAGCCCCGTCACTATGCTGTGATTAAGTCGTGACCACAGGAAGAGGACACATGCAGTTGTTCTGGTCTTCAGCCTCACATGAGATCCCACCCAATAGACAGCAGCAGCCAGCAGACACGTAGGTGGATTCCACTACAGATAATTCCTGTCCCCAGTTTTTCAGTCAGCCATTCATTATAGATCAGAAACAAGCTATCCCTTCTGTTCCCTGTCTAAATTCCTGACCTATAAAGTCTAGAGGATGATAAAGTTAGTCATGTAATGCCACTAAGGTTTTGGGTTGGTTTATTTCTCAGCAATAAATAACTGGAACAATAAAATAAGGCTGGTAACACCTCTGGCCTTTTATAAGGCATATAATTAATTTTTGAGTCAGTAGTGTAATTAAAATTATTCATTATGTTAAATCCTAGATGATCTTTAAAATCACTTTAGACCAAGAGCATCTAATTTTTTTTAAAAAGTCAGTGATAATTCATATTTGAATTTTAGTAATAAGTTTTTCACTTTTGTTGTGTTGATTACCTGGGTAATGTTTGTATTATCTATCTCTTCTTAAATGTTTTTTGCCTCATTTTCTTTCTCTTTCAAATTCTTTTTTTTTAAAGTTTATTTATTTATTTTGAGAGAAAGAGTAGGGGAGGGGCAGAGAGACAGAGAGGGAGACAGAGAATCCTAAGCAGGTTCTGCACTGTCGGTGCATATAACCCAATGCAGGGCCAATCTCACAACCCGTGAGATTATGGCCTGCGCCGAAATTAAGAGTTGGATAGTAAACCTACTGAGCCACCCAGGCACCCCACTCTTTCAAATTCTTAGCCATTAAAATAATGATGTTTTTATTATTATGATTACTTGTAAACTTTTGTAGAAAATGCTTGCATGGCTATGCAAGTTTATTGAGTAGTGAAGGCTTAACCATGTGGTCTGATGTGCCCACCAAACTTTAGTATGAAGAAGTAGGTTCAAGGTCCTAGGCATCTAAGATTGAAGCTAATTTTATTTCAAATATTATCTTTGGAAACTGTACCTCAGTGAGGTTTCCCCCCCACCCTCCCCAGCAATCTGGAGTATTCAACAGTAAATATTCTAGCAATGTGGAAGAGAAGTATCAGAGGAAATTATCTGAGTGATTTGCAACTAAAAAAAAAAATCACAGGTGTGTGTGTGTGTGTGTGTGTGTGTGTGTGTGTGTGTTTTAAGACCAAATCTTCTGGGGCGCCTGCGTGGCTCAGTCGGTTAAGCGGCAGACTTCGGCTCAGGTCATGATCTCTCTCAGTTTTTGAGTTCGAGCCCCGCGTTGGGCTCTGTGCTGACAGCTCAGAGCCTGGAGCCTGTTTCAGATTCTGTGTCTCCCTCTCTCTCTGCCCCTCCCCTGTTCATGCTCTGTCTCTCCCTGTCTCAAAAATAAATAAAATGTTAAAAAAAAATTTGAAAAAAAAAAAGACCAAATCTTCTTAAGCAGAGTATCTAAGATTGTCCATGACTTAAAATATTGGAATAATTCAAGTTTACTGGACTTAAGTTTTAGTGTGATTTGTAAGGCTTAAATTTTTTTTAATGTTTTATTTATTTTTGAGAGAGAGAGAGATGGAACATGAGTGGGGGAGAGGCAGAGAGAGGGAGACACAGAATCTGAAGCAGGCTCCAGGATCCGAGCTGTCAGCACAGAGCCCGATGCGGGGCTCAAACCCACCAACGGCAAGATCATGACTGAGCTAAAGTTGGTAACTTAACCAACTGAGCCATCCAGGCACCCCTATGATTTATAAGGTTTTACCTGAATATGTTAAGTCCCTGATTAAGACACATGAATATTTTATTTTGATATATGAGATATCAATTATTCTTCAAGGACTCTACAGTTTTTCAGTGTGCTGACAATTTTATGTGATATATTAATATGCCTTAATCTCTTAAATGTATAACTTTTTTGATATTTTTTAAAATGTGATATTTAAAAAAGGAAACAATCACAAACATATTTAATAACAGTTTTTTTCAGCTCATCACTACAAAATGGCAGGCATCGTGTATTCCAAACAAAAGCTAGCAAGAGAAAGGAAAGTAGAAATGAGGGATTATGTTGTAAAACACACAAGGAAAAAAAACTGCATTAGTCCATATGTTAAGGTAGGCCCCCAAATAAATGGGCATATTAACTAAAAAACCAACAATATAAAACAAGCAATAATAGTTTTAAGAGAAGTAGAAAATAGTATGTTTTCAACACTTTAGTTAGCAAAGGGTACTAAACACTTATTTTGAACCAGTGATTAGGATAAGCTTTAGGGACTCAGACTCTTACCTTCAAAAATTGAAGTTATGGACAGGGATACATATGGCATAAATTCAATAGTGGCAATGATAATGACATAATGGTATAATGACAATTTAATGTGTAAGTACACAGGTATTCACTACAATGGTGGGTACAAGGGTCCATGGAAACAAAGGTTCTCTGTATGGGGATCTCCCAAACAATTCTGGAGGAAGAGGATCTTTCATGAAAAATTTGAAGGTTAAATTAGAAGAGGATGGAAGGAAGAAGAAGCAGCCGCATGAAATATAGTACTGACAGAATTATTTATGGAGGAACTAGAAACAATTTAGCACGGCTGGAGCATAAAATATGAATCAGTCTGAACTGAGTGATAAAGTTCAATCCATATCAGGCAAGATCTTGTATATTATAAGGAACTACATCTTCTCAGAGAGTATGGGGAATGAAGAGATATTGAAGAATTCATGAGAAGGTAAGTGATAGGATCAAATGCTACTCAGTTGCTCTAGGTAGGTCACTGAAGCTTTGTAGAAACTGGTTATAAATGAGAGATTTCTTTCATTAAGCAAAGGCATAGACCAAGCATCTATAGAGTAAGGAAGGCTGGAGGAAGGCACATATTCAAGAAATTTTGATTTGGTAAAGCTATTAGTGTTGCTGGAGAACCTAGTGGATGGGGAATAAAAAAGAAGTAAAAAATAGCTTTTTGTTGTGAAACTTAAATTACAAAAATGAAGCACAGCAGGACTCACTGATGATGAGGCTGGAGCCATTTAGAACAAAGTCTTATGTATTATGCAAACTATACGGTTGGTTTTTGATGATGTTGTCACTAACTGAGGTAGAGAACATAGGAAGAAGACCAATTTCGGGAAACAGTTTTGTTGTTAGCAATAGTAAGTTAGCAATTGTAAGATCAGATTTTGAGCTTTTGACTGAGGTTCTTGTGTAACAATAATGTGGAGAGTCATATAAGTGCCAAAGTTCAGAGAAGAAACCAGAATTGGATATTCCAATTTTTGGAATGGTCAACAGGATAATCTCAGTAAAAGCCATTAGACTACCGACAGAAAGTAAATACAAAGAGAAAAGAAATGGGTACAAATGGGAACTCTAGAGAATTGCAATAGTTAAACTCATTAATGTACTGGGAAATGTTTAGCAGACTCTCTTTAATAAATTAAAAAAAAGCTTGTCTATAAGTATAAAGATTACTCTAAATTTTACTAATAAGGATGTGTGGCAAAGTTCTCAAATAATAATATGATATACAAAACTCATTACTGGAAATTATTTATAGTCTCTCAATTTTCACAGAAACTCTTATTGATTTTGGCTGAACTCTTTGTATCCATGGCTAATCCATGATAGCAACTGATGAACGGTTACAGTTCCTACATGAATGCTGGTTGATAGTCTCCTGAATTGGTAAGTTGAAAGTAGAACAATGGAGGCATATCTTACAACTTCACTTGTGTCCATAACGTGAAAATTCTTTGATGAATCAGAAAGTAATTTTTGAACATAGTAAAAATGTTTTCTCATTTTTTGTGCTATTCGCAATGTGATGGCTCTCCATATACACTTTTTAAAAAATATTTTATTTATTTTTGATAGAGAGAGACAGAGCACAAGTGGGGGAGGGGCAGAGAGAGAAGGAGACACAGAACCTGAACCAGGGTCCAGGCTCTGAGCTGTCAGCACAGAGCCCAACGCGGGGCTCGAACTCAAAAACTGCGAGAGATCATGACCTGAGCCGAAGTCTGACACTTAACCGACTGAGCCACTCAGGCGCCCCTCTCCATACACACTTTTAAATTTAGTATTAACATTTTATCCAATGCTTTTGTAAGTCTAGAAAATAAACAAAGCAAATGATCAAGACTTAATTTACGGGGGTTGCTTATTTCCGTGGTTTAAATACTCCCATTGTGGCCAATTTCAAGTTCCCCACATACTTACACTTAGTATAGAGCTTGGAGAAGATATGCAGTAGCACATTTTAAACGTACAGATAAAGTGCATGTAAATAACCCACAGAGAAAAATGCAGTAAAATTATTAGGAAGTGATGAATTGTGAGTACTTATTACATTTGTTTTTAATGCTGAAACATCTGAGAAGTTAGAGGGAAGAATTCACAAAAGACCACCTTTATTTCTGACGCTAATTGTAAATTTGGGAGGTTCAATTATTTTCAAGAAAGAGAGAACTCACTAAAAGCTGCTTTACCCACGGTTATGTTTGTTACAGGAAGCAGATGCAGATTAAGTCAGCTAAGGGAAGAAGTGCATAAGGCAGCCTCTAGAAGAATAACATATGTGGACCTTTCAGTTGTCCTCTTCTCATGGAGTCAGGACAGCCTTCTTCTCTCAGCATTGGTGTATGACAGCACATAGGAGAGTGTCAAACAGGAAAGTTCTACTCAGCCTTGATATCCAACGTCTTTACAGGAGTTCTATCTAGTAGAAACGGCTGACTGCAGAAGGGAGTGATCTTAGTTTTCAGGCCCCGGGAGGTCAACCTGGGTGATCCAAAGCCCCCACTGTACATCACATTGTTGGCATGACTCAGAACATAGAAGTAAAATCACACTGCTGTGACTCAGAGCCCCCACTTTAAATCACATTGCCCCAAGGCAAACAAAGACACTCCTACCAGGCATGACATTCCAAGGGCATAGTTACCTTCCAGAAGCCAAGAGCAAAGACCAGATACCTTTTTGAACAAGTAAATTCTTTACTACACAAATATAATTTATTTAATTATAAGTATATATAAATTAACTTTTAATAATGACTACGTTTAACATCTGGCTTGCAAAATTTTGGAAAGTTTTAAAACAACTCTTCTGAACTGGTATAAATTGTTTCCAGCAAGGCATTGGTTAAACGGAAATAGAGACGAAAGATCCATGAAAGGAAAAGAAATATAACACAATACAATTGGAGAATACAATATATTTGGAGGAGAAGTTTAGAAGAGGAGATGTGATGTTTAAAAAGAACAAAATGATCAATAGTTAAGTCCAGTAAATGAGATCCCAAAACTGTCTTGTCTTCATAAATAATCTGTTTTGCTAATCAAAGGATCAAAGCTTATGCAAGAGGGTGTGGTAGGCATGAGCTGGATATAAAAGTTGTTTGTTTGCCTTTTGTTTACTTTTTCATGGGAAAAATTTGGTAACTTGAGCATAAGATGTACAGGAAAAAGGTATTCTTGGTTAACTGTAAGACAATCTAATATAAATTTGACAGATGTACTGATTTTAAGAATTGTCACAATGTAACTTACAAAGATCATAAATAACCAGCTGGAGATAGTAATATTTAACTCCTTATATAAAGGCATATTAAGAGATAAACTATATAATTTAAAGGACAAAGACAGATGCCAATATGCACATCTGTGTCCTCCAAGGTGAGAAATTCTGCTATCAGGTGTTTATTCTTTTAGTATGTTCTAAATTTTATTTATTTATTTGTTTATTTATTTATTTATTTTTAATGTTTACTTATTTTTGAGAGACAGAATGTGAATGGGGGATGGGCATAGAGGGAGACACAGAATCTGAAGCAGGCTCCAGTTTCTGAGCCATCATCACAGAGCCTGACACGGGGCTTGAACTCACTAACTGTGAGACCATGACTTGAGTCGCAGTCAGACACTCAACTGACTGAGCTACCCAGGTGCCCCTATGTTCTTCATTTGAAAGAAAATCCTTGTTAAGGGACCAAACTAATCTTTATGATGTTGACCCACAGAAGTAGAAACTATAGAGATTGAAGGTGCTAATAAAAGGAACCAGTGTTAAGGGGCATTAAGGAATCTACTCCTGAAATTATTTCACTATATACTAACTAATTTGGATGTAAATTAAAAAAAAATAGGAAACAGTGTCCCAGAAGAAAAGAGAGAGAGGGATACTAAAATCAAACTGTACTGAATGTTCTGATGAAGGATGATGGAGTCTTCATTGGTATACAATTTTGTATCTATGAAACTATTATTTTCATCATGCATAAAATAAATATACCATACTTAAGACACATATTTTTCCATTGATTTTTATCAAAAATAAATTAAGTCACATGTCTTTCATGTTTTGGTCTTTCTTGTACTTTATATTTTTTAACAAAATGAGCTGTTGAATAGTTGGGCAATTAAAAGTGCCATTTATATTATTTATTTACAGAAATATGACCTATGGAGTCATGCAGAATAGGGTTAACAAGAGATTAAGCTTGAAATGGTAAATTACTTCAATCTGCAATGAAGATATTAGGATTTGTACTATATCACTCAATATAATAAGGCACATGAAAGCATTTTAACATTATTTTGACAGGTACATGGCAGGTATGTGAATACATCAATGTAGAATATTATCTAGCTTTCTATAATAATTCATTATGGTTTCTCTGTTAGTGACTTTTCCTTCTTTGCTGATATAACAACTGAGGCACAGCTTGCTTCCATATAATTATCAAGGAACGTGTGCATGTCTACAGGCATAAACTTAGCTATAACCACATATGGCAGGATCAGTAAAACCCATTTTTGGAGAGTGTGCAGAGTCTTGCACATTTGGATATGCCCAAAGGTTTTATTAGTAGCAACTCTGAAAATTTTCCTACTGTGAATTGATATATACGAGATGAGTATGTTCATAAAGATAAGGACACTGCTGTATACTATTTATACTCCTATTTATTTATACTCCTATTTATACTCCCAGAATCGTCTAGTATATATTTAAGCATTTGGTTATCAATTAATACTTGATCTATGAAGGATGATGTAGTATTTTATAATTAGTATTTTGGGGTAACAATATATTTGCGTTCTGGTGCTAAATTGCATCATAGGATGTAGCATAATGATGAATGAGGCCTTAAGCCCAGCTTGGCCATTTAGTAGACATGTGGCCTGATCCACTTACTCAGGCTCTCTGGGCCACGGATTCCCTATTTTTAAAATAGGGATAATGCTTATTTCATGCAGCTCTAAAGATTTATAAGAAGTTGTACATAAAAAGCTTAGCACAGCTCCTGACTTAAAGTTAGCTCTCAATAAATATTAATTCTCTCCTGGCCCATCATTCTTCAGAAGTTGAATTATATGCACGCATTATAGGCAAAGTAATTAATAGCTGGTGCTGCTAACATCTTAAAAGTGTTAGTTACAGGAACATCTTATATTCTATAAATGCCAGAGGATAACAACAACATCTTTAAGGCAAATGTGCTCAAATAACTTGTGACAGCAATCTTACTTCTAGCAAATAAATTATAATAGTAGTAATTTTCCTATGAAATTGGAAACCTTTTCATAAAAGAACAGTTCTTTTATCTTTAACTTCATAAATCATAGTATATAATGTGCTCTCCACTTGAAAATAAAGATGTACTTTAGTAGATGTTGAAATTTATAACATTGTTACTTGCAGCACTAGAAAAAATTCCACTTTAAAGAAATCTGAATGCATTTTTTTTTCAGTAGAACTAACCACTTTTATCTACATAAAGAATTTGTGAAAATTATGTTATGAAATCTTCTCTCTGGTATTTCGTTTTCAAGGAACTTTCTGACCTCAACTGATTACTGGCGATGTCAATAGTGTTTTACTGTCTGTACATGGCATGTTTCTAAATAATTGAATAATCCCATTGCTGTTTTTGTTTACATCATTCTTTCAAATAACTAGATCCCATACATGTCGCTGATGCCAGAACCTCTGTTCTTTTGAGAATAAAAGGTGCCATTGCATTCCAAACATTAAAAGGACCCTTTACTCTGGAAGTGCCTCTGATAGGCTGCTTGTAATACTGGTCATGAATAGGGATTTTTATTTATTTGTTTGTTCATTTGTTTATACTTTTACAAATTTATTTACTTATTTTGAAAGAGAGCGAGAGCATGCACAAGCAGGAGAGGGGCAGAGAGAGGGAGAGAGAGAATCCCAAAGAGGCTCTGTGCTGCACGGAACCCGATGCAGGGCTCAAACCCATGAAACCACAAACTGCAATATCATGACCTGAGCAGAAATCAAGAGCCAGTGGTTTACCCAACGGAGCCACCCAGGTGCCCCAAGGGATTTTTTAAGTGATAATTTGAGAATTATATTTTTGAGATAGCTTGCCTGAAAATCCATTTATGAGCATCTTTTTATTTGGTAGTAATATCTTAGATTTTAGATTGTTTTAAATTTTTCTATATGCTTTTGTGCCCTTGTGATATTGTCACTATTAAAACATTCCCCTTCTTACTCAGCAACCTTATAAGAGAATTATGTTATTTAGTCACAACGAATATTATAGAAGATAATAATTTTGTTTTTCTGATCCTAAATTCATGGCATTTAGTGAATGGTCCCTATGAGGTGTCCTTGTATATTATTTACTTTTCTCAGAATAGACTTTTATTGTACAATTTGAAAGCTCTGAGTCATGTTTCAAATTTGTTATATCTATCTGAATAAGAAGTATTTTCTGAATATACATATAGGCAGCAGCCATAGAACTACATCACTCAGATATATGAGGGAAACTGATATGGTGAACTTGGATGGAAGGATAGTCAGCTGCTGCCCCTTTGGAATCACTGCTGCATTTTCACAGAAACCATGTTTCCCCAGGTAGCTCCCAGCCAATAACTAAGCATAGTACCAGTTTTGGCCATCCTTACTCAATGCAGGATCTCTCTAATGGGCAACTTTTACTTCAGGATTCTGGCTGAGGTTTTTACTTTTTTATAAGTATACCACAGTATAAGGCTATTCTTACCCAGTTCTTATTTCCCTCTCTATTTTCATATTTTTTTTCAGATGCACATCATGGTCTAAAGACTCTCTCTGCCTACTCCAGCTCCCATCTCTTTATTCTTCACAAATGTTTGCCTCCATAAATTTCTTATATCTTAGCACTCATTTTTCATTGGACCCAAATAAATACAGGAAGGGCCAGGAGTGGCCCAAGAAAACAGGCAGTAGGATGGGGTTTGGGGAATGGCAAGGAGGCCTATACTGAGTGGAATATGAGGGCACAAATAGTCTTAGTACAAGGTGGTAGCCCAGTTGTTGAAGATTTCACCAGTGATGAACTTGATAAATAATCTAGTGGAAGGAAAAACCATCCTAAGGCAAAAGAAGTTCCCTCAAGTGCTGCATCTCTCCTGGTTGCTAAGCCAATAGCTACTATCAAACTTTAGCATATACCAGCCTGGGACCTGCTGGGACTGATGAGAAAACAAAGAAACTAGACATCAAAGTATATACAAGAATTATTTAGCATGTACCATCAGGAGCCAGAGAAATATTCCTGGGATTGGATTTTTAGGGTGCTTGATCAGAACATAAAATTGGAAAAGAATGAATGTGTTGAACTATGGGAACTATCTTAGAACATAAGACTTAATCACCCATCAAGGACTGCAGGGATCGGGGCAAATTCACTGTTAGGGTGATAGCTGATGCTGAGTACAGGGAAATAAGCACTGAGGAACTAAGTAGACACAATGACTCACCAGTTGACTTTAGCCAACATTTATACTAGGCCACTCTGGATCTTGTATCATGAGCACATGAATGATGTGGCTGATAAAGAGGCCATACATAGGCTCAATGTAATGGACTCCCACCCACCAAAGTCAATCAAGGCATAAATGATTGAATGTCCAATCTGTTTGCAACAGGTGCTAATGCTGAACCCCCAACTGGGTACTTTTCCATGAGGTGAGAAACCAACGCCTCTGTTACGATTTTACCACTTCCATCTTAGAATGCCAGTGGTTTGCTCTGATAGGAATAGAGAGTTATTAAGGTAGAAGTGTGCCTTTTCTGCCTACTGAGCCTTAGCCAGCAACACAGTTTGGGACATTACAGAATGCCTTATTCACAGACATGGGATCCCACTACCTAATACCTGACCAGAGGACTCACTTTACGTGTAAGAAGTATAAAAGTGTGACCTGCAACCTGTGATAATGGGGTCTGCTGATCTTATCACAACCATCCCATCCAGAAGCAGTCAGTCTCATAGATTACTGGAACGGCATAGCTGAAACATTATCACGGAAGCAGTGTGATGGGGTGCCAGACTTCAGGAGGTAGGACATGTACTCAATCATAAATATTTGAATGTATTTGGTGGCCCTATAAAAAGAAAATGGGGGTCTTGGAATCAAAGGATGTGCTATGGTCTGAACGTTTGTGTCTACCATAATTCATAAGTTGAAATCTTAAACTTCCACTGTGATGTTATGAGGAGATGGGGCCATTGAGAGGTGCTTAGGTCATGAGGGTAGAACCCGATGAATGAAATTAGTGCCTTATAAAACAGGGATTCAGAGAGATCCCTAGTCCTTTCCACCATGTGAGGATAAAATGAGAAGTCTACATACTGGAATATGGCTTCACTATGATCTCAGACTTCTAATCTTCAAACTGTGAGCAATAAATTTCTGCTGTTTATAAGCTACTCATTCTGTTTTACTTTGTTATAACAGCCTGAACAAACTAAAACTGGATGGAAGTAAGAGTAGTCCTACAATTATCACTCCCTAGATCATTAGGGAACCTGATGTTCCCCATCCTCAAAATTTATAGCTCTGAAGGAGAGAAGTCCTAATTCTCAAACAGGGCACACAGACAGGTGACACAGCAAGAGAAGCATTGAATTGTAAGTTAGAACAGTTGCTAGGCCACTTTGGACTCCTTGTGTCTGGGAAAATGGAATCACCACGTTGGCAAGGTTGGTTGACCCTTATCAGCAGGAGGAGGTAGGCCTGTTTTCACACAATGAAACCAGGCAAAAATACATGTGGAAGGCGGGGATCCACTCGGGTGCCTCAAGGTACTGCCTCACCTAATTAACAGAAAATGAACACATTCAACAACTTGCACTGAGAAATGTGTGATTTTCAAGGTGTAAGACCCTTCAGAGATGAGGGATTGTGTCACACCACCAAATAATCCATCAGGACATGCTGGAGTGACAGCAGAGGGTGAAGGGAGTTTAGAATAGCTTTTGGAAAAAGGAAAGGAAGAGTATTAGCTTCATTCCCAAGATCAACTGCAATGACAGAGGTCTGCTCATCTCTCTGACCTCACCTTCTACACTTTCTTTAAAGAAGAGAAGCCAATGAGAACCCTGAAGGAAAGGAAAATTAGATCTCTACAATGGCCACTCAGATTTCTTTTTAAAGAGAATCCGATACTATGGCCATGGTTGATCAACAGCTCAGTTCCTGTTCTTTGATCCATCATTGTAGAAATGCTGAGACTATTATTTCCCCTGGGTTGCAACATGATGAAGCATGGCAGCACATTAGTGCTAGCCTCATCCTGCCAAGTGAGAGATTTCTCAAATGGGAAACTTGCTTTGGGATTCCTCATCAGCATGGCCAATGCTTCCTTAGAACTATGCAGCAGTAAAGCCCTTCCTACTCACTTGGTACTTTCTTCACTCCTTTTACAAATGTAGACCTGCATTGTGCTCTGAAGCCTCTCTCCACCTACTCCTGCTACCTTTATGTGTATCTTTCATAAGTGGTTTCCAAATAAACTTTTTGCACACCAGATCCCGTCTTAGCCTCTGCTTCTTGGAGGATTCCAACTGCCACAGAGATCATCAGCAACTCCTATGTGCTACTTCTGTTTATTCTATTTTTCCACGTACCTCAGGATATTAAAATGTACTTGTTTACATGTCTGTATCCCTATTGGACAAGGAGGTTCAATTTGTGAGATCAAGCCCTGCATCAGGCTTTCCTGCTGACAGCATAGAACATGCTTGTGATTCTGTCTGTCCCTCTCTCTCTGCCCCTCCCCTGCTGGTGCACACCTTCTCTCTCTCTCTCTCTCTGTCTCTCTCTCTGTCTCTCAAAATGAATAAATAAATAAACATTTAAAAAACCACAAACTAGAGCAAGTGCTGGTGAGGACATGGAAAAAAAAGAACCTCTGTGCACTGTTGGTGCACTGGTGATGGGAATGCATATTGGTACAGACACTGTGGAAAACAGTGTGGAGGTTTCTTTAAAAATAAAAAACAGAACTACCCTATGATCTGGGAATTGCACTGGGTATGTACCCCCAAAATAGAAAACACCAATTCAAAGGGATGTATGCACCCCTATTTTTTCGACAGCATTATTTACAATAGTCAAACAATAGAAGTAGCCCAAGTGTCCATCAATAGACAAATGGATAAAGAAGATGTAGTGTGTATGTATACAATAAAATATTATTCAGCCACAAAAAATAATGAAATCTTGCCATTTTCAACAACCTGGATGGAACTAGACAGTATTATGCCGGGGAAAACAAGTCAGTCTGAAAGATAAATACCATACGTTTTCACTCATATGTGGAATTTAAGAAAGAAAACAAATGGGCAAAGGGAAAAAAGAGAGAGAAAAACAAACTAAGAAACAGACTCTTAACTATAGAGAACAAACCGTTGGTTACCGGAAGGGAGGTTGGTGCAGGATGGGTGAAATAGGTGCAGAGGATTCGGAGTACACTTATCCTAATGAGCACTGAGTAATGTATAGAATTTTTGAATCGCTATATTGCATACATGAAACTAATATAGCACTGTATGTTAATTATACTGGAATTATAATAAAAAATAAAGAAGTGCAAGATTTTAGAACTTATTAAGTTGCATCTCCTGATGTTTTAGGAAAAAATGTAAGAAGATAAAAAGCAAGTATACCCAACTGATTGAAATAAGAATACAAGTACAATGGTGGTTCTTGGGGCTCGTGAGTGGATCAGTCAGTTAAGTGTCCAACTCTTGGTTTTGACTCAGGTTATGATCTCGCAGTTTGTGAGATCAAGCCTCCCGTCAGGCTCTGAGCTGACAGCCTGCTTGGGATGCTCTCTCTTCTTCTCTCCCTAACCTTCCCCCTCTCTCACTGCACTCTCTATCTCTCTCAAAGTGAATAAACATTAAAAAAAAAAGTACAATGGTTGTTCTTAAAAGGTTAACTATGATCACTGGATGCTCTCAAGGGTTGTTTTAAGGAAAGGAAATCGTTTCTTTATTGATGTAATTCATTCATCATATCCATATTGAGCATCTGCTAAATGCTAACCATTAAATTAGACACCATAATATTTTCTTATAGTAGAATATAATTATTTATATTGGGCCATATGTAAACATTTATTTCTTTATTGATACTTCTTAATTTATTATGCATTATTTATTGAGGCTTCTTTATAATTATTTATTAATATTTATTGATACACATTTTAAAAAGACAATCTCTTGGTGTTACTTTACATATTAATATTTATTCTCTTTCTCTATTGGTTTCTCTTCTCATACAAATAAACAAAAAAAGCAAAAACAATAAAACAAAAAAACTAAAAAATATAAACATCATAGCTCCCTTAAATAAGAAGGGCAAAATATTTTCTTTGATTCTTTCTAACAAGATACCACCTTATTGTTCTCCTTATTGTCACAATTAAGTATTTTACCTTACTGGCCTTAACTTCTCATATTTCCTTATTGATAAACTACCGTTTGGACAGCCATTATTCCATAAAAGCTATTCTTTCAAAGATCAAAAGCAACTGCTGGTAACTCCCAAAGCATGTTTAAAATCCCCTACCATGAGAATCTGTGACACATGAGCATGTGATCTATGAGGTAGGAAGGAATATAATTGACTATAGAATGTCTCAAAATAAAGTAAAACACTTGAGAATAAAATGGATCAGGTTAAAGAAGCTAGAAAATGATTAAAGAAGGTGACAATAGAGGCTAAGCTCTAACAGTATGGTAAACCTAATGCAGTTCTTATTAGCCATCAATTTGAACAATAAATGAATAGTGAAAACATTTTTTAAAAGAGCCATCTCTGTGAGCAGGGTGTATTCAGTAACACCATATAGAAACAACAGAAACATCAGGTGTTATCCACACACTCCCTACATTGGAAGTCTCAGCTTTGCCTTCTGTCATTTTCACCACCCCTGATTAAATTCAATACCTCTTTGTGGGACATAGTCTGTTACCTTCCTAACCAGCCTTTTGCTTCCAGATTTTTTCCTCATCTAACACATTTTCAACCATGTCATCCAAGCTGACTTTCTAAATCTGATTATATTATTCCTCTTCTCAAAAGTGTTCAGTGTTTTGTTTTGTTTTGTTTTGTTTTCCCTTGGGGATAAAAATATCCAAATCCCTTAATACAACATTCAAGAGTTTTATAATTCATTTTCAACCTGCATTTTCATCTTGACCTCAGGTCATATTTCTCAATACCTTACATGCTGAGTTTGCTGTTTTTCCCCCAGTTCTCATTAATCCCTTCTCACTGTGGCTTAATCTATTCCATCTATCTTAACCAACATTCTTTTTCTCTGATTGTTGAGTGATGCATCACTTATCCTTCAATCATGATGCAGTTCCTCTGTGAAGACTATCTAGATTGAATGCCACCAAGTATAACTAACTGCACTCTTGTAACACAAGTACTGGTGAGAGTTCTCAGTACCCCTAGGAGATGGTTTGAAGCTAGAAAGAATTAATGCCTGACAAAATTAATAATAAACAAGTATGTATTACATTTTATTGAACAGGTAGGTCTTTGTCTCATGACACTGTGGTTATCAACAATTTGAGTATAGGATTAATAAACACATAGCTCTGGTTTTGTGAAACTCAAGCTGAAGATTGGGTTAAGGGAATGGTGAGACCCACCAGAGAGGTCAGATCATTCTGTGGGTCAGGTTAGCATGTAAATGAGGTTTCCAGGCTGGATCTGGTGGACAAGACAGAGCAGGGTCACATTTGTTTCTGGACGATTTTTGAACAATTATGTTTTTTATTTATACAAAGAAGTTGACCCAAACATGCCATGAAGTACCTACAGAGATATGAAGATTGGGAATGATAGAAACACAGATACTATAATTCTCATAAGTCCAGAAAAAAAAGGTCACTTTGAGTCAATAAATGCATGGAATGGGACCCAGAAATGATAAGTCAGTAGTGAGGGTTGAAACAAAAGGACTGGTTTGGTACAAGCAGATAATGGCTGTTCTTTCCTAAATTAGATAGGATTCAGTCAGGGGGAAAAAAAAGTTTTAACTACATCTGTCCTGTATTCCCTAGGGCTTTATGGGTCCTACTGTCTGCTGGGATTACTTAAGGGAGCCATGACCAATTCTAAAGAATTACACAGAATAAAAACTAAGAACAGTCCATATATTTGAAATAAGAGCTTCCTTCCTTTCTTCCAACCAGAAAAATTAACCATTTCAAAAAATTTAAATGATTAGCATGATCTTCTGAATGATTTTTATTTAGTCTTTATAAAAATAATACAATCAACTTTTTCTTAAAGATAAATGAGCACAGTATAAACTCATATAATTATAGAGCATAGAGTAACTTTAGAAAAGGTAAGTTTAACCCTCTCATTTTACAGATATGAAAATTTTGCTAATTAGGAAAGACGTTTTCCCTGGACAGCTAGTGTCAGAGACGATTCTGGAACCCATGACTTTTGTTCTTTTTCCATAACATAATTTCATCACTATTAATTATTATCTAATGCAGGGGTTGGCAAACCATGGCTTGTAGGCCAAATCTGGCTTGCTGCCTGATTTGGTAAAGTTTATTGGAACACACAGTGTTTACATATTGTCTGTGGGTGTTTCCATGTGACAACAGCAGACTTAAGTAGTTATGCGGAGACCATATGGCTCTGAGAACCTAAAATATTTACCGTCTGGCTAAAGAGAAAATTTGCCAACCTCTGATCTCAACTATCAGTCCTTTTGTGAGAACCTTGCACCCTTTCCTCATTCCTCTCCCACTTGATTTTCTCTGCAACTCTCCAGCAGCATCCACACTCTCCTATGGGACATGCACAGGGGAAGGAAACAAGAGCCTTTATATTCCAGCAAGATCGCCCACTGCTATCTGTTAGTATTCACCTTTTATACCCAAACTAAATTCTCCTAAAGGAGATGGTTTTCAATGCCTTGTTAAGGAGCCACTAAGAAAAATAATATACATTCTAAGTTGGACAATGGGTAGACATTGTAGACATCATCGCTACTGGCCCGAGTATACATAAGCAGTGGCAAGAATAATTGATACTTTGAGGTCTGCTGCAGCAACTGGCTTCAAAGATTTTGCCTGCAAACAAAGGCATACATAGTTAAGATTAGATAATTTTGTACTGATGTCTTTTCAAATTATTTTTGTGCTGACAGCTTACAGCCACAATTCTCTTTGTGATGAGAATTTAGCCTTAGAGTCCTTTCCTGAAGATCCCTTCATCATCTGAGTTGATAATGGTGAGCACATTGACTAAGAAACCAAAATAATGCTATCACCGACCCCCTCCGCAACTCCACACATAGAAAAATAACACTAGAATGGGTACTCTGAAAGGACAGAGTAATGCTCATAGTGAACGTTCACTTGGAGAAGAAAGGAGACTAAAATGAAATATGATGTTCAGATAGCAAGAGATATGGTAATGAAGAAGGTAAGTTAGCTTCTCAGATTGTAGCGATTAAAGATGAGGATCTGGATGGCAAGACCAAGAAAAATAATATGGAAAAGACTAACCAGAATTCTATGATAGGAAGAACTGAGAAAGATCATATTCATCTGAACCTCAAACCCTGTTGACAGTAGACAGAAAATGGTGAATTCATCTATAGCCTCACAAGAGTGGGGAAAGGAAAAGCACCCGATACTCAGTACTATTCTGCATGGCTCACCTGTTATTGAGGATATTGCTGGCAATTCATGCTGCACTCCCTTTGAAGCTACTGAGAATGAAGATAGAAGAATGATATTAACGTGAATGTGTATCTACAAGTAAATTATTCCTGAGAGCCTCAACTTTGAGTACAACAGACTCACAGGTGTTTCCTCTGAATATTTTTTAACAAGTGCTTTTAATAAGTAGAGCAGGACTAAGAAAGCCATTCACAGGAATATGGTCAAGAAATGCCATGAAATGCTTTCAGCTGACAAAGGTCAGTGATAACAATTCATTTTATCACATATATCCAAATCACTGGAACTAGGGATCTAGGCAAATTCCACCAATAGAGTTACTGCTCAGAGTTAGTAATAGGATTGGTCAGAAAAGCATCATATAAAAGAGGCCCAAGTGATTCTGATTGATCAGAGAGGTCTCAGAATCATTGAGCATAGAGTTTAGATCAATGAAGAATTCCAGGTTTTAGAGCGCTCAATAACCTACAACTTAATTAATATGTCCAAGAAACTGTTTTTTTTTAATATTCTATTACGTGTTAAAGTTAACACTGAAGTCACTTGTAGGTAACCTCTTATCTAGACCCTATATCCAATGTTCTGAAGCCTGCGTTGGGTCCCAGCGTCTCTCTGCATTAAGCTTCCCTTTTCTATTCAGACACTGGGACCCGCACATCTTGATTGCTTCATACTTTTTGAAAGCATTTTTTTTCTTTTACTAAAAGCTACAGATATTTTCCTTGTTCTTCTTTATTTATTTCCTAAAATGATTTAGTAGAAGTTCCTACCCTGTGTTCATGATCCTCACACAAGCTCACAACGAGCATTCTGCAAGGTTACTGTCTCCTGGCTTAATCTTTCTGCTTAGTCTTAATATTAGCACAATTACTATATTTTTAAATTTAGATAGGTGAGTTTACATCTAGCCACTTTTGAGTAACTTATCAGTCTACATACATATAACTTGAAACAAAGAAAGGAGGGTAAAATGAAAGGAGACACAAGAAGACACAATATAAGAGTTAATCTTTTCTGAATGTTTGAAATAGGACTGCACATATGCTTTAAACACAACTCTATTATACTGCCAATGGAAAGTGAATCTTATAACTGATTAATACGCAATATAAAACCAAGAGCTTTAACTCTTAAAAAAGTATTATAATAGAATTTAGTATTTAATCCCATTCCTTTTAGGTATGCAGTATAATGGTTTTCTATTGACTAAATTTAAGTTGTGAGCGCTTCTCCTGGAACTTAGGTCTTAATGGCTATTGCAACATGCATTGTAGTGAACCTCTTGCTCCATAAGGTGGCATCAACCCACCAGAGTGAGCAGGGAACCACAGATCATATTTCAGGTGACCTTGGACCTTCAGCTTTCATTTTTCCTAAAGTTGTTTTATGCAAAGGAGAAATTCAAAGGGATTTTAAAAGGTTCCTTCAGATCTATTATCTACTGACTTACAAAAAGAAAATCTCAAATGAATCCAAATCTGTGTTCTTCTAAAGAGCCTAAAGTTCAAGTGTGCAGTTATCTGAATCTCCTGTCTTCCCTGGCCTGCATACTTGGGCTTGAAGTCCTGTTGGGAACTCTGTGCTTCTGGGATTTCTGACATTTCAACTTTTGGATTATAGTCGAACCTACAGTCACACGTACCATGCAGGTAATGATTTTCACAGTTTTCTTAGGCAACAAGGAAAGGTGGGAAATGGAGAAACATGTAAGATATTTAATATGTGATTTTTTTTGGCTTTTTACAAATTCAACTAAGTTTTGTTTAAAAATAAATGGTGCTCCTTGAATTGCTTTTGTAGGAATATAAAAAAAAAACTCAAAAATACATATTTAAAATAATCAAATAAAAATGAAATTGAGCTTCACTATCCTCATGTGATAAAGGAGATGGATTAAACTAATTTATTAATGATAAATAAAGGGAGAAAGAAAAAATACAGTCGGTTCAACAATCACTTCTTAGTGAATGTTAATTTTGTAATTTATTAATGCATGTTAACTAGTTCACATAACAGAAAAACAAGTGATTTTATTCCATATATCATTAAAATACCACGCACTATGTTCTGCCAATATAAATGCATTTACATCCCCACTTATTTCAAAAGGCCATTTTCGAGAACATTGTTACAATTAAATATGAAGAAACCTGTTTACCTCTCAACTCCTAGTACCAGCTATCTCTGAAGAGGTTCTTGTAATATGAGAAATAATGACCTGATATTGCAATAAAGGCAAGCCTTAAGCAGTTTTCTCAGCTCTGCTTTTTACCCATTTGGTGACATTATATAAGTCATTTAATCTCCCTACGTGTAGATTCAGAATTTACTCCCCATTCTTACTTTACAGCAATGTTAGGAGGATTAATTGGATAATGAATCTAAAGGCTCTAGGCTCAGCAAAGAAAGATGCAAGAGCAATGTATTATTTGCCAGTGAAAGAAGACAATGAGAAAGCACTTTCCCTACTAATCAAAATTATTCCTACCGAGAGAGTGAATGTTAGCAAGTAAATTAAGACTATTTTTGATAGAGTTTCTAGTTTCAGATATCCGAGGGCAGAAAGCAAGGAGTGCAAACATAGCTCTCAGACAATTTAAATATATTTCTTCTATTAAGAAAATGGGGCCACTTCAAAGGCATAATGGAAAAGATTTCATAAAGTCATCAAAGCACAAACTGTGAGATAGCTGGATTAGACCTAAAGACATATGTTCATTAAGAAAAAAAAAAAAATAGTAATTGAAATGAAGGTGTTTTCTCGCATTCTTTTTTCACCACTTACTCAGAATAAAGACCACACCATGGTAAATGATTTAAAAAATAAAGTAATAAAAATCTATCTTGTATGATAGTGGCACAAAACAGAATGTCCGGAATTCATGATGAACGTTAAAACCTGTGAGTGTCTATAAGTATGAAGGCAATGAGGAGTTGTTTAAATAGAACTGGATTGGGAATAAGATTACCTGAGGCTGCCCTTTTTGATGCCGTTTCCTTAGGGTATTTTGCCCTTAAATTAAGTTTTGCATAAGAGGTCTGCATCATATCTAAGTAGTTTTCTTAAAATTTTTTTTTTCAACATTTTTTATTTATTTTTGGGACAGAGAGCGACAGAGCATGAACGGGGGAGGGGCAGAGAGAGAGGGAGACACAGAATCGGAAACAGGCTCCAGGCTCCGAGCCATCAGCCCAGAGCCTGACGCGGGGCTCGAACTCACGGACCGCGAGATCGTGACCTGGCTGAAGTCGGACGCTTAACCGACTGCGCCACCCAGGCGCCCCTCTAAGTAGTTTTCTAACTGAAAGATGAAACAGTTACAATTTTCATCTGAGTTTAAATCTCAATAAGAGTTATTTCCCTGACCAATAAAAAATGAAAGCAACCGATTTTGGTCCAGGTGTGGGATCTCCCACTGTGCTACGTTTCCTTAAATTGGGAATGATGAGGATAAATGAGCCCGCCACTAACTACATCAGAGTAGTACTCCGTTCAGACTTGGTTTGAATTTAGCCATCTTCAAGTGGAAAATACATTTGAAGCAGGATTTCTGAATTTGTTCTGTGGAATCAAAAACTCTCATCTTAGCAATCTTGGTAGTTTGTGAAAATGGTTAGTGCATATAAAGCAGAGTTCTTAGTACCCGATACTATCTAACACTGTCTTCAAACAGATCACCTGGTTTATGAATTTGAAGTGTTAGCAATCATTTGTCAACCTTCTTCCATCAGTATGATCGATGGCATTGTGGTTAACCTGTGTTCCTGTTTTGTTTTTGGATTGTAGCAATTATCTTGGTCTTTTAATTATACATCCCAGTCAAATGATCTCATTTCTTCTGAGGAAACTCAAAGCCGTTCTAAGACAAGTAATTAACTTAGTTTTAGAACATACTAGATATACTTCCAGAGAGCTAATGATCCATGGTCATCAAGACAAAAAAAAATATGAACATTCACATTTCAAACACTCTAATAAGTCATGCTATTTAGCAACTAATAAATTCTATTTGAATAGTAATCAAATTAGCTCATAATCCAACTACGTATCATATAGTTCATTATAACTGCATACTTTAAAAATTGATGGTAAATTGTAAGTTGTCTTAATTCATATGCAATTTCTTATTACATTAAGATTTGCTCAGGAGCTAAATCTAATTTTAAACTTTTCATAAAGTAACCAATGAAACAGAGAAAGGTTTTGAATTAATTTCATGATATCACATATGTTTTGGGGGGATTGTGGTAATATTTTCTTTATTTTTTCCCAAGTTTAATGTGAGGATATTTGCGGAAATAATGAAAAAATGTTCATCATAAATGCTGATTTTAAATTACAGATGATATTTTTAGATCTTTACTGACCTCATTGCAAATTTACCTATTTTTTCATATGGAAATTATTGTTCTTAACAAGGTTGGAAGCCAATGATTTCTTTCAAGACTGAGTTTTGTTACTTTGAAAAATCCACCACAAGGTGGCAAGCCAAGAGAAGTTTTTAAACTATTCTCTGGGACTGTAATTTGTGGGGTGAGAACTCCAAGTCAGTTCATTTGAAGAGTCACCACACACCTGACATGTCAGTTGCCAAACCAGTACGTAAAAGTGGATGTACGCTCCAATCAAAAATCATAATTATCCATAAAGGAAAGGCAGCAGGCTATGAAGCCAAAGGCTCTGGCATTGAGCCAGATATCTTAGATCTATCTTGGATCTAACAGCTTTAAGCTTGGCAATCACGTTAACTCTTTGTGTCAAGACGTTTTATTCCTTTGTGCTAACCTAGCAGTGGTGTTGTATATAGTAATGAAAAATAGCTGGCTGTTGCATTTCAGCTCCAGCTACCTCCACGAGTCTAGGGGAATAAGCAGTGCTAAAAGGAGGTTTCACTTTCAAGCAATTCAATTCAATTTACCTCACTTAAACTCTACTTACGGAGATCAACCAGATGAGCATTGTGCTGGACACACTGAGGTATACACAGGTAAACAAACAAACAAACAAATCTTTGGCCTCAAGGACACAAGGGAAGGAAATTTTCAGAAATTTCATCACTAATAAAATTGAAAATGTACACATATAAATACACAGAAATATCCAAATCTGTTACTAGCTAAGAAGTAACCTATAACATGTATATATCTTACACTTAACACAGAGACAGTATTTTGTTTGGTAATAATTTATTAGGAACTCCATACAATTGTCATGCTCTGTACCATATTTATCATGGCTTTATCATTCACCAAAAACAAGGCAGTACGTGTTTCTTACTTTTCAGAGGTAAGTTTCTTCAATACTAAAACCAACCTCACAGTTTTTGCTTAGAAAGTAAATTAATCCAGAACTAAACTTTAAACTCTGGTCCTCAGCATATTGAAGGACATTTTTTTTTTTTTTTGAAAACAAAGACCATGTCTTCTCTTCACTTTTTAGGACTTCTTTAGCTCCCAGTGTCCTGCAAATAGTGGGACCTGCTCAGTGTCGCTTTGTAGATTTATGTACTCTAGAGGCATTCAGTAATGTGGATCTATACCTGGGCAACTAGAACACAGCTTTATGAGTTATGTTGCTAGTATTATAGTGGTTTCCATTACTGATTTAATAAGTGTCATTGCATTTTCTCAAGGAATAATTTAAAAATATAAACTTGAAATTCCAATTTGTAAATGAAATGAAAGGCTGGAAGCAACAAATGTCAAATTTTTACATCAGGTTGCCAGCTAAGAACTTTGCTGAATAATTACTTGTTTTATATATGCTAGAAAAACTGCAGTAAATGCATGTTAGACATTTAATCAAACAGCATTTCTTATATCTGACAAATCTATTTTTTTAAAGTTTATTTATTTATTTTGAGAGGTGAGAGGGGCGGAGAGAGAGAGAGAGAGAGGGAGAGAGAGAGAGAGAGAGAATCTCTAGCAGCCTCTGTGCTGCCAGCTCAGAGCCTGATGTGGGGCTCGATCCCACAAACTGAGAGATCATGACCTGAGCCGAGATCAAGAGTCAGGTGCTTAATGAACTGAGCCATCCAGGTGCCCCTCTGATAAATTCATTTTTATGCATAATCAAGTTGTCCTTTTGTCATCTCTTTCATTTATAATTGATCAAAATGGACCCCAATTAGCATTATTTTGAAATTAATACTAATGCAGACCTTCTTAGCTGTGGTCTGGTGAAATTATCTTAGGAAATTCACGACCCCCAGCAATTTTGCCACAAAAGAGACATTCAGCAATGTCTGGAGACATTTTTATTGTCATTGTAGGGGAACGAATTGCTCCTGGCATTTAGTAAATAGAGGTTGGAATGCTACTTAAAATCCTACAATGCACCAGACAGCCCCTCACAACAAAGATTGTCAATAGCTGAAGTTGAGAGAACCTGTTATTTTAAACCTTATATTCAAAGTTTGAGATCAGGAGATTATATATGTATGTATGTATGTATGTATGTATGTATATGTGTATGTATATATATATATATATATATATATATATTTATATACACTTGCATTTTTTAAATGAAAGAAGTCTATGGATTTCATTTATTATGAGTCCCTGATATCAAAAACTACATTGAGAAGTTACACATGATTTTACTACACAATTTATATTGTTTGATTTTAAAATTGGCATTTATTGAGTATCTTTGTTTACCAATGAATAAGTTACAATGCTTCTACTAATGAGCAAATGAGCAATTAAGAAAATATAATAAAAATGGAACAATAAAGCAATATAATAATGATAGGGGAAACTATGCAAGAAGAGAGGGGGCATAGAGAACTCTATGTTTTCAGCTCATTTTTTCTGTATATTAAAAACTCCTCTAAAAAAAGTCTATTATTATTTTTTAATGCAGTGTGATGTATGCAATGCTAGCAATGGGACAAGCAAGGACAAAACAGGGGTGAAACCTTGGCATGTGAGCAGGCACAATATGGAGAAGTACTTCCAGAAAAGAATTTTCACAGATATGTTCCACAATATGAATTATTCATTTGAAACTGAACATTTTTGGGGGACTTTTCACTGGTATAATTAACAGATACTTTAAGTCTGGGGCTTCCTGGCACTTGCATACCCTGCCTTCCTTTCCAATTTCTGCAGTTAGATTGGTCTTATGTTCCTTTTCCTATGCAATTTGTGGTTCCTATACTGCCTTACCTCCATATATCTTTTTCTTGGATAACTACTATATCATTCTTTTTTTTTTCTATCTTTGTTATTCCAGCAAGACTTCCTATTCCTTCTTCTCTTGATTCTTCCACTTGCCAACTCCATTTATAATGTTGGTTTCGAATAGTGTAATTCCAGGAGTGGATAAAAAAGAATTTCAAAGGACTCAGAAAAATCTAGCTACATTCTTCTCTCAGTTCAACAAATTTTAGAAAAATCTTCTTGGAATCATTCTTTGAATGGTCTTGCTACTCTGGATACCCAAGGCAGGCCCAAGGCAAGAAATTTAAATCTGCTGGCATTACCTTCTAATCATTGCTCTTGTAGACTTGCATATCTTCCTTTTATTATTGTTGATGTATTTAGGATTGGCTTTTTGTATTAATGAAGTACATTTATGATTTGAGGTTTGGGCTTTCAGGAAAAAAAGCAGGCAAAGCAAGCCTTTGACTTGTGTTTATTCTCATCAATTCACCCTTTTATTGCAGAAAAAAAAAGCAGTCCTACTTATATTCCTACTTTACTCCATGGATTTTAACACAAGTTTGGGGAGAAGTCCCAGATACAGATGCAAGCCATCCTTGCCTCGCATTGCCTCTTTCAGGTACTGTTGGAAAAATATAATTAAAAATAAAAATTCCCAACCCAGAAAACCTCTCCACAAAGGTAAAAGAGAAAAAAAAGTCTTATTATTGAATAGGAATTATAGCAGAATGCACTGCACAGCACAGGCATTCACTAAAGAAACAGCAAGTAGAGAAAGAAATATCACCTCTTATTTAGCCAAGCAAATACATCCCATTACTTACATATTCTTAAAATAATCAATCAATAGACAAACTAGTCTTCAAGTAAGGGACCTGATATTGCCCTTGGTCATCTGTAGTTCCTCATAAATCCATGTGTTAATTAGGGCAGACACCTGTGTTGGCTCATGGCCTGTATTTAAAAAATCTTATATCTTTATGATCAAAGAGGTAAGCTGGAGACTTGGAGTCAGGTGCCAGCTGAAGGTAGGCCTCCATGTCCTCAGAAAATTGGGAATTGGAGTGCTGCCTTCTTTGATTACATTTCAAAGAGATGGTTTCCAGGGTCCTCAGGAAATATTCCTGGGTTGCAAAACTGGTAAAAGGCTTATTTAGCCTTTAAAAAAATATCTATACAAATCAAAAGGGCAGGAAAAGGATTCACAATTACATGTTTTCTATAGTAAATGCATTAGGAAAAAGGTGTGTCCTAATTCTATACCTGAAACCAATTTTACCATGTATATTAACTTGAATTTAAATAAAAACTTGAGGGGCGCCTGGGTGGCTCAGTCGGTTAAGCATCCTACTTCAGCTCAGGTCATGATCTCACAGTCCGTGAGTTCGAGCCCCACGTCGGGCTCTGTGCTGACAGCTCAGAGCCTGGAGCCTGTTTCAGATTCTGTGTCTCCCTCTCTCTCTGCCCCTCTCCTGTTCATGCTCTGTCTCTCTCTGTCTCAAAAATAAATAATAAAAAATGTTAAAAAAATTTTTAAATAAAAACTTGAAATCAAAAAAAAAAAAAAAAAAGAAAAAGGTATGTGTGTGTTGGTGGGGTGGGGGGTCTCTTTTCCCCCTTGGCACCAGGGAAAATTGAGCTTTTTCTATTTTCATTTTTACAGCCTACAGTTCACCTGTGATTTAAAAGTGTGCAATATTCTTCTGAGGGATTATTAACAGCTGATTCAAATGTTATTCTAATACATAAATGTGCACATGCACATTTATAATTATTTATAATTAACAATCATATCCAAATTTAACAAGTCTTACGCCTATTTATAAAAAATTATATTAGTTTTGTTATGTTTCTTAACTTCATATAGTCTAAGAAATCATTACATAAGTGTTTATAACAAAGTTTTATATTAAACTCTGTGGATAGAAAAAAATACTATATTGTATTTCTGAAACTGAAAAATTAAAAAAAGGGTCAAAATAGATTTAAGAGAAAACTAGATCTTGCTTCTATACATACATTGCTTTAATTGTATTTTTTCCCTGTATTGGCATTGTCTGAAATGCCGATGTTAGAATGAGGATCTCAATATCAACTCCTAGTCTTCTGGATCTTAATGTAATTTTTAACAGGGTTCCTACTCATACTTAAAAGTCCAAACAAACAAACAAACAAACTACAAAATCGTGCCTGTTTCCTACATAATGTATTTAATCCTATATACAAATGAAAATCTGCCTACTGTCTTCCAATATTGAGAGTCCCAAAGTATCATTAGTTGCTGTTTCAATCTCTGGGTGATGCTCTTTCTTTTTGAGTTCAGCCATCTCACTTTGATATCCCATAAACTATAAATTACATTTTACCATTAACTACCAACTCTTTACATAAAATAGAAGGGGTAAGTTAGGGAAGAGGACAGTTAATATTAAGCACACACTTGTGCACGTGCACACTCACAGGAAAGAGACAGAACAAGAAAAAATGGTAAGTATACAATATCCTCTGTTTTGAATTAGTAAGAAGGCCATGGGTTTTATTTATCATTTCCTTCTTACAATACCCCTTCCATGTTCCCTTTATTCTCAGTCAGCATCTCATCTGGATGCTGTTCTTTTCTTGGTGAAATGATTCAAACTTTCATTCCTGGAGATTCTAACCCTTTGGTGATCCTGATCTTGTACACATTCCTTTTCTGTAGTGTTTCATTAAATTTACCACTAGACTAAACAATACTATGAAGTATTCCAGAGGATTTGCTGGGACCCAGGGATACAGGGAACCATCTCTTTGCCTCCGTTGTTAAGCATCAAACCTATTTCCCCTTACCAATTGGGATTATTTGCCACAATCCTTATGCTGCTAGTAGAGTAGCAATAAGAAGTCTTAAGTGAGGGCGCCTGAATGACTCAGTAGGTTAAGCATCCAACTTCGACTCAGGTCATGATCTCAGGTCATGATCTCAGGTTATGATTTCCCAGTTTGTGAGTCTGAGCCCCATGTTGGTCTCTGTGCTGACAGCACAAAGCTTGCTTGGAATTCTCTCTCTCTCTCTCTCTGCCCCACTCCCTCCCCAACTTCTCAAAAATAAATAAACATTAAAAACAGTCTTAAATGATCAGATGACAATGCAAATTCTTATTTAGTGGAATAAGGACTAGGAGCATTCTTTTCTAAGAAATAAAGACCTCCAAATCAGTAGAACCCCAAAGCATGGGACTAGGAAGCTAGATTATTTTCAAATAGGTCTCTTGTTTTGTAGATCAGCATATCCTGGTTACCAGAGAAAGAACACTATATGTTGATCACTGTTAAAAAGCTATATCATGTGGGGTGCCTGGATGGCTTGGTCAATTAAGTGTCTGACTCGGTTTCTGCTCAGGTCACGATCTCACACTTAATGTGTTCTAGCCCTGCATTGGGCTCTCCACTGCCTGCTTGGGATTCTTTCTCTCCCTCTCTCTCTGCTTCTCCCTGCTTATGTTCTCCCTCTCTCTCTCCCTCTCTCTCTCTTTCAACTAAATAAATTAAACTTACCAAAAAAAAAAAAAAAAAGATATATCATGTACTATAGGGCAACATCCTAATGTCCTAAAGTATCATCTACTATCTAGTACTGTAAGTTTTCAATAAGCCATTCTAAAATTGCTCCTAGGCTAAAGGGTACATGTTAAGAGCAGTAAATCCCATGGGTGTCAGTATATTGCCTAGTTTATTTTTCTATGAAGTTCATTTTTTTGACAAGATATGTGTAAAAAATAGGATGGTAAATAAAGCTTTTGGTAACTTCAAGAAATTCTCATTCTGACAGAAGCATTATGTTCAGGAAGACAAATTCCAGTCACTCTTTCAAATCACTGCCCACTCCTTAGTAGAATGAGATTATTTTAATCAACCAACCATTAGGTAACAGCTAGTCTTCCCACGTTATGATGGCACATGAGTCTCAGGATTAACCTTCAGGATAGGCACTTTGGGTACACAACAGTGACTATATCCAGGTTACCCTTGGAAAAGTAAAGTTTATTGTTTTGAGGCATTTGATAATACCTTTCCCTACAAAACATGGCTTCTTTTTCTGTGATTCTTTCCCTCAATCCTAATATGTGCCATGTCCAACCTCCTTTTGACTTCAGATTTTCTCAAGTTGAATTTTACCTCAAACTGATAATGGAACGTGGCTGCACACTGCTCAGCTTGTGATTAGGAAAATCAATAAATACCTGATTCATGATGAGCAGCTAAGGTTTTGTAGTGACTGGTGTCCCACTGAGAAATGTCTCTTACCAGGACCCAGTCACAACCTGAGGGATGTTTTTGAAAAGAGTTCATTCTAATTTTTTTTTTAAACTTTTATTTATTTTTGAGGGAGAGACAGAGTGTGAGCGATGGAGGGGCAGAGAGAGAAGGAGACACAGAATTCAAAGCAGGCTCTAGGCTCTGAGATGTTAGCACAGAGCCAGACGCATGGCTCAAACCCACGAACTGCGATCAACCTGAGTCAAAGTTGGATGCTTAACCTACTGAGTCACCCAGGTGCCCCAAGGAAATTTCATTTTAATGGTGGATATGGAGTTATTCAATTTCTAGGGGCCTGCTCTGTGATTCTCTTATTGTGTTATTATAGGCAAAAGAACAGTAAAACTTTGGATTGCAAGTAACTTGGTCTGTGAGTGTTCCTCAAGAGAAGCAAACATTTCTAATACATTTTAACTTGATAAACAAGCGAGGTCTTGCAATACTACTAATATTGCACTGAATGTCATATGATCACAACTGAGCTAATGGTTCTTGAAATTTGCTTTGATAGACGAGTGCTTTGGATTACAAACATGTTTCCGGAACGAACTATGCTCACAAATCAAAGTTTTACTGAACCTGGGTAGTAAAGGGAGAGTCAGAATTCTTTTCATTATAAAAACTAATGGTGGGTGTGCCTGGGTGGCTCAATCGGTTGAGCGTCCAAATCTGGATTTTGGCTCAGGTCATGATCCCAGGGTCATGGAATAGAGCCCTGTGTCAGGCTCTATACCTGAGTATGGAGCCTGATTAAGATTCTTTCTTTCTGGCCCTCTCTCCCACTCGAAAGAAAAGAAAGAAAGAAAGAAAGAAAGAAAGAAAGAAAGAAAGAAAGAAAAGAAAAGAAAAAGAAATATTAATGCTGAAAATACTTATTCAAGGACAAATGCCCATGAGGGCATATACCCTATGGAGACTTCCTCTGTGTTCAATACCCTCCCAACATCCCATTTTCAAACACTACCAAAGTATCTATCATGTCAGAATGTAATAATTTCCTCTTTACTTCCTTGTATGCAACACTATGCTTGGAGGGCAAAAATTATATCTTTTTCTTCTTAAGTCATCAGTGTCCAGCTTAGTGGTTGACAGCATATGATAAATAAATGAATTAATGAGTCACTTCTCACTCTATACCCCTGACGAAACTTTAGAAAAAAAAGAAGGTTAAAAAAGAATTGAGGTGGTCTTTGTAATCCTGGACAATTTTCTCCTGGAATTTGTATGTGTAATTTAGTCTTGGGTAGACAGTAAAAATTCCTTGATAAATTTTACACAAAAATTGTTAACATACCTCGCATGATTTTCCATTTTCCCATGTTTAAATCATCTGAAAAATACTATAATACCCAAACCACCAGATTTGTATCAACTTAGAGAATCCCAGGATGTAGTCACTTGTCAAATTCTCTGGATGTTTGGGGATTTGGGCATCAATTCTGACAACCAACTTTGTAAAGCTTTGAAATTACTTTTTTCTTTCTAAGATCTGAAAAAAATAAATATGAACTCATGAGATTATGAACTATTGTAATTGTCAAGAGAATGAATGCTATTTATTTATTTATTTATTTTTTTGCTGGTGATAAGAGGTACTTCAGCTAAAACTTTTCATCTCAGATCCAAATATAGCAGTCAAGAAATTAATATAAATCACATGATCCTGGTGTTAGAAAGAAAGGCCCAGTGAATATGATAAATGGGTATTTTGAAAGCTTTATGTTTACACTTCTAGTGAACTCCCTGCATCATAGTGTGCAGTCTATTTAAAATACTCCTTTCAACTATAGAAACGAATATTCTCCTTTGCTGCTTTAAAAACATTTTTTTAAAAATGTCTCAATAAAGTTTCAATGGGTCATAAAACTTCAATCTCAACCAGCATGACATGTGAGGCCATAATATTAGGATTCTATGTGATAAATGTTCAGGTGTTATCATGGTACAATTTCAAGTAGAGGACTGTATTTGAACCATATGGGAGAAACCTATACTTCTGGACATCATTTTCTACAAGCAAATGTGAACTAAAGCATTTTTTTCACATTAAAACAGTTTAAATATTTGGGTGATGTGGGGGAGATTACATGAATATATTTTCACAGAAATTTGGAAACATAAATTTAGACATGTGTTTAAGCATGTTACCCTTATTGACTTGCCAAACTATTAGGGTTTCTGAACACTTGATAGCTTCCCTTTACACTGATAAAAAATAAATGTGCCTATTCCTATGAAACTTCAGCACACATGTTAATTGTGTATATACAAATTGTGTATAAACTTTTTAAAAGTTTATTATATAAAGTAGAACTGAACATCTATAATGTGGCTTTAGGTCTACTGTAACTTTTGGTATAAATTTAAATTTTAAAATCCAGTCAAATCTAATGATTCCGATGTTCCATTCCTGCAGTGATGTACAGGAATTTCTCATTACACACCACTTCTCTGTATGTTTGAATAACTGATCCCAACTTTTCACTCTTCTTTCTCATATCCTTTGTCATGGGACTTTGTATTCCTTTCAGGAAATGGGGCAGAGTATATGTTCCTCCTGCTTGTCTTTAGGACCAGACATGCATTTTGTATTGGCCAATATTAGGAAACAGAAGTGACAAGTGTCAATTCCCTTAAGAGACCATGTGTATTTGCACTTGCTCCCCTGCATCCCTGTCACCACCATAAGGGGAGTTCTCCCTGATAGCGACTATTTCCTCAAGCTTGACCCTAGAAAAATTAGATAGAAGAGACATGACACTAAATCTCAGTGAGGAGAGAAGCCATGCTCAGAGAAATACATTGCTTGAAGCAAAGCTGTCCCCAGTTGAATGCAACCGAGATCAGCTTGCATCCACCAGTGAACTAATTAAATACTTATTGTCGTATGCCACTGAAAGTGTGTGGCAATACTATATGCAATATTACTCCTCTATGTACAAGTGATTATGTTTCATGATCTGAAATTATATGTATCCATCTATTCCACACTGGAACTATAACATTTGATTTGTATCTCATCAATTGAATCAGAAAATAGAACTTGTGGTAGCCGGTAAAACTGACACTGTTTCCTTTCTTCAAGCTGTACTGATGTTAAGACAATCTGGGTTTTAATAAAAAGGAAGTCTTTTGCCTATGTAACATCAAAGGAGCTTTGCACACAGCTCCTAGATGAGGGATGACTTTATAGCTGAAGGTGTGAAGTAATGGTAAATAAGTCATCTATTACTTGAAAGAGAAATTATGGTACCACCACAAATTAAATGTTTATATTTTAATTCAGGGCAACATTCTCTGTAAAATGTAACGTAAAACAGAATTCAGAATGACTAAAAAGTTCAAGTGATTTGTTTGTGTATGTGTGTGTACTGTTGTGGGGTAGGGAAGAAGATGAAAAATTGGGAAATAGCTTCTTTTGAATCTGAGCTTGCCCTTGAAATTCTATTCCTCTAGTACCACTCCAGTGCCAAAATCTGTATTAGGGTTCTCTGGAGAAATAAAACTAATAAAGTATATAAATAGATATATTGAAAGAGATTATGAGGGATTGGCTCACATGATTATGAAGGCTAAGAAGTACCACTATGTGCCTTCTGTAACCTGGAGGCTCAGGAAAGCCAGTGGTATAATTCTTGTCCAAACCTGAAAGGCCTGAGAACCAGGGAAGCCAATGCCTGAGGACAGGAGAAAACAGATGCCCAACTCAAGCAGAGAAAGCACATTTTCCCTTTCTGTGCTTTTTTGTTCTCTCCCCTGTCCTAGCTTTATCAAGATATAATTGACATATAAAATTGTATAACTTTAAGGCATATAATGTGAGAAAATTCAACATCTACTCTCTTAGCAAGCTTCATTAGTTTCCTTTGGTAGTGTCCTTCATTAATCACGATTCTTGTGGCTCTGTATTGGTGTGTATGCATTTGGGGAAGTAGGCACCTCTTCTAGTCTTTACAGATTGGATTTAGCAGCAAGAGTCATTTAGCCACCAGCAGAAAGCGCTTATATTGCACACGGCCACTGACAACATTCTCTAATCAAATGGAAACATAGGCATAAAATAATGAAAAGAATCATATTTAGCAATCAAGATTTTCAGTAACAATTCAACTGAAAAAAGTCACATTTTGTACACTGAAAACAAGGATGAAGGTGACTAGGTTAGCAAATAACCCAAAAGATAAGAAGAAAGCTATTGCCAGGATATTCATGGGATTGTCACGTTTATTTTTCTCTTTCTAAGAAAGAATTAAATTTATGCGGTGGGGAATTTTGTCTCTAGAAAAGAACAATACTCTAAAATCATCACACTGATTTCAGAAAAATAGTCTTGGGACATATTTACTTAGACATATGTGCATTCTTCAGTAAATGATTTCAATTGTTTTATAGGAAAAACAATATCTACTTTATATATGCTAAGGCATGTAAATCTAAGACATGCAGTAAGCATTCAGTAAATAGTAATTGAATAAAACTATTAGTATTAATTATGACAAATATAAAGGATATTAGTATGTGCGATGTTGAGTATGTGTTTCCAAACTGTGCTAGACTTGTGAAATGGTAATATAATGTGTGTATAAGGATTAATTGTTTTAAGCTCTAAAATAACATTTTTCATGCAATTAGAAATTACATGGTTTCAACAGTTTTAGCTACAGGAGTGAAGAGACTGTCTTTCAAAGAGCATTTATTAGCAATAAAGGAAAAAGCTTGTAAGATTGCATGAACAGCAAATTCTAGTATCAAAAGAATATCAACGTAATGGATGAATTTCTTTATTTTTGTACTTTGTATTTAAAATAGGGCTCCTTTTCACTTTCCTTTCTAACTCACACATGATTTCTGAAGAAGGGACCAGTAATCTTTTAGTCACAAGATAGAAACTGAGCTGGATACCCAGGGGTCTGGTGAAATAGAGAAAATTAGCTAGCTTCAAACTGACTGTTTTCTGATAGATTTCTGGATGGGAGAGGGTGTTGGGAATTGTGTGTGATACCATTTAGATAGGAGAAAACATGTTTACTGACTTGAAAATATTTTTTCAAAAAATGTAAGTATGTTTTCTGCCCAGATTTGGTCAAAATTTAACCTTAAGTGTACAAAACTATTGTGTTTGGGGGATTGTATTAAAGATAGAATAAAATAGCTATTAGATGCAGTTGTATTCTTAGAAATTATGGGTTGGGATTTATATCATTTTTTGTTTTGATACATTTTAAATAAAGATCTGGTTAAGTTAGGAACTTTAATCATTAAACTGGAGAGAAAATTGAAAACTAAAAATTAAGTCTAATCAGATATATTCCAGAATAAAAGGAGTTATTTACTGGTGATGCTAATTTGAATGAAGAAAATGTTTTTCATAACTAAAATAATTATTGAAATTGAAATTTTCAAAATAATAATATTTGCATTTAAATAGTATAAGGAAATTTAAACAAGATGGTTACAATTAAAAGATTTATTTTTATCTAATCATCTTTTTCTACGAAAAAGTGTGATTTTGCTAAAGGCAATTAAATATTTATTGGAAAGATATTGTTGGGTATCTGATATGCTAAAATTTAAGTTGGCTGTGTTTTCTTTATTCAATCAGTAAAGAGGGAATTATATATTTTTATTTTTTTTTTTTTTTTTTAATGGTTTTTTTTTTTTTTTTTTTTTTTTTTTTTTTGTAGCTTGACTTTAGCTATCATTTGTGATCTGACTTTCAGTTCTGATGTGTAGTCTGAAGGATATACGGACTTGAAGAAAATAAGTTTTAGCTGTTTGGGTAAATAAGATCCAACTTCAATTATCTTAATTGTTTATTTTAAAATTTTAAATTATCTATCTACAAAATTAAGTTCAGAGATAGGACATTGATTAATGGAAATTTTATTAGAAATTTGCTAAACATGCTAGACCTCTATTACTGGCTTTATCTAGGCTGCTTTATCATCTCACAAAAACAAGAACTCTGTTCTGAGGCTGTCATGACTGAGGGCATGCTTTTTGTACTACAGAACTACTGGGAAAAACCCTTTTTAATACAGGGGTAGGACCACAGGCTGAAATAGCCACAGCTAAACCCAGATTTGAAAAGGGGATTTTGAATGAGGCATGTTTAGAAGATGCTAGGATAAATGGAAATGAGAAAGAGGATAAATAGTGGGATTTCAATGAAGCAGTGGAACATTTTGGCTTATGTGGAAAGAGAAGTGCTGGTACAGAATTTTCAATATCTTAAAACAATTATCCCTGGTTTCCTTTTAAAAAATGATCTATACTAAATATCTGGGGGCTTCAAGATATGATTATGTTGGGAGCTTTGTACGTGTTCCACAACAGCATTCCTCCACATAAAAAAAAAAAAAAAAAAAAAAAAAAAAAAAAAAAAAAAAAAAAAGATGTGTTTTCACTTGCTTTGTTAATTTTATTTTTCCTTTCTAGCCATCTATGTTTTTACATCTGTATAATGCTGTAGGCAGGATCACCAACCTTGAATACAATGCAGTCAATTTTTAAAATATATGTGCCAGGGTTAAAAGAAAAAAAAGAATATAAAATCACCATTCTATTCCAGTGCTTTTGAAATATTGTATACTTAATTTTTAGATAATTGTGAATCATTTTAGTCTTCTCTGAAGCCTACACTAGGCTGGTAAAAAAACATACAAGTTGGGAATTTTGTAGGTTTCTGATATAAAAAATATCAGACTTATGAGAGAAAAGAAGTATTTTTATATATGAAACCAAAATACTGAATCTCTTTCATGTGGCAGTTACCTCATTAATAAAAGTTACTAACTGAGTGAATGAATAAAGAATGAGGAATTGTTAAAGGAGAAAAACCAGAAGAATTGAAGGTGAATGACTCAAATATAAAACAACACAATGGATGACCATAAAACTCCTAGAAGAAAGCGTAGGTGTAAGCTCCTTGACATTGGCCTTGGCAATGATTTTTTAGGTTTGATATCAAAAGCAAAGGTAACAGGGGCACCTGGGTGGCTCAGTCCATTGAGCTTCAGACTCTTGATGTCAGCTCAGGTCATGATCTCACCATTCATGAAATCGAGCCCCTGTCCCCCACTTGGGATTCTCTCTCCCTCTGTCTCTGCCCATCCTCTGCTCTCTCTCTCTCTCTCTCTCTCTTTCTCTCAATAAATAAACATTTTTAAAAAAGCAAAAATAAAAAAGTGGGATACATAAAACTAAAAAGCTTCTATATGGAAAAGGAAACCATAAACAAAATGAAAAGGCAACCTATGGAATGGGAGAAAATATTTACACAATGTAGATCTGATAAGGGGTTAATATCCAAAATATATAAGAATTCATAAAACCCAATAACAAACAAAAAAAAACCCTACACAAATCTGATTTAAAAATGGGCAGAAGATCTAAATAGATACTTTCCAAAGAAGATATTCAGATGGCTAATAGGTACAAGAAAAGCTTCTCAATATCACTAATTATCAGAGAAATGTAAATCAAAACCACAATGAGATATCACACCCCACCTGTTTTAATGACTTTTATCAAAAAGACGAAAAATAGCAAGTGTTGGAGAGGATGTAGAAAAAAGGGAACCCTCGTGCACAGCTGGTGGGAATATGAATTGGTGCAGCTACTATGGAAAACAATATGAAGGTTTTTCAAAAAATTAAAAATAACTACCATATGATCCAGGAATTCCACTTCTGGTTATTTATACAAAGAAGTCAAAAATACTAATTTTAAAAAACATATGCACCTCATATTCTTTGCAGCAGTATTTACAATAGTCAAGACATAGAAACAAGCTAAGCGTCCACTGAATAAATGGACAAGGAAAATGTGGTATACACACAATGGAAAATTATTCTGCCATAAAAACAGAATGAAATCTTGTCACTTGCTATAATCTGGATAGACCTGAGGGCATTATGTTAAATGAAATAAGCCAGACAAAGACACAAACTGTATGATTTCACTTATATAGGGAGTTAAAAAAAAAAAAAAAGCCAAGGTCGCAGTTACAGAGAACAGATTGGTGGTTGCCAGAAGCAGTGTAGTGAGGGTGCGCATGGGGGGCAAAATGGGTGACAGGAGTCAAAAGGTACAAACTTCAAGTTATAAAATAAATAACAGGGATGCAAGGCACAGCATGGCGGTTATAGTTAATAATACTGTATTGCATATTTGAAAGTTGTTGAGAGTAAATCATAAAAGTTCTTACAATATGAAAAAAATTCTGTAACTATGTATGATGATGGATATTAACTAGGCATGCTGTGGTGATCCTTTCATAATATATACAAGTTTTGAATCATTACATATTATGCCTGAAATTAATATAATGTTGTATGTCAATTATACCTCAATTAAAAAAAAATAGGACAACGATTCAAAACAAACACAGTGAATTTTTTTTATTTTACCCCCCAGTTTTAGAAGAGGCGAATCCAATTTTCAGCTAAGGGCAAAATACTAAGTAATGAAACTGTTAAGCTGTATATTTACTAAAATAATTCTTTTTTAAAAGTTTGCTTATTTTGAGAGAGAGAGAAAGAAAGAGAACCCCAAGCAGGGTACACACTGTCAGTGCAGAGCCTGACAAAGGGCTTGACCCACAAACTGTGAGAGCATGACCTGAGCTGAAATCAAGAGTTGGATCCTTAACTGACTGAGATGCCCAGGCATCCCTTTACTAAAGTAATTCTAAATATATGACTTGGTTCTAACTTTATGTATGGTACAAGATGTTGAATAATGGTATTATTAAATTATAACTTTACCCTCAAAATCTAACTAGATGGTTTAGGTTTTTTACTTTTTTTGTGAATTTTCTATCATGACTAAAACATCAGGTCAAATACTGTCTGAACATGTTAGATATTGCTGTCTTCATTTTACACTGAGATTGAACCAAGTAACTTGTCTAAAATAATATCTCAGGTGAGTTTTAGGGCAAAAATTATGGATTACAGGAATCCAAAATTGGTGTTCCTCCTACTCTACAAAGGTTTCAGTCAGGGAGGAGAGCTACACTTGAAATATGCACAGCACATTTATCTTATTAATGAACATGAGAATGGGGGGTATAGAAGTGAAATGGTTGGGTATTGTATTTGAGTGTGATAAGGGAGAGTCCTCTTGGATGATGTGATAATGTAAAGAGATATAAGGTAAGCAAACCTTCCCTGAATATGAAGAGAGTAAGAAGTGGAGCATTACAGGCAGAGAGAAGAAATATACGTGTCCTAAGGTGGAAGCTTGCATGGTATGCTCAAATACATCCAAGGAGCTCAATGTGGCTGGAGCTCAATTATCAAGTATCACTGCCTGTTTAAAAACCAAGTGGCAGTAGTTCAGGGCAAGGTTGGGACTGGGAAAATATTGCAAGATATCAACATATAAATAATATTCAAAGACAGTGGACAGGAGTAGATTACTAACAAAGTAAGGTAATTGACAAATGAGAACTTCCAAAAACTGCACTTTGGAGTGTTCCAAACTTTAAAAGTACACAATAAGAATAGGATCTGGAAAAAAGAGCCTGAATGGGAGTAAATGTAAAAAGTTACAAAGAAAAAAAAAATGCAGGAAGTGGGTTGTCCTGGAGGCCAAGAGGGAAAAATTTCAAAAAGGAGTGTGATAAGCTCTGTGAAATGCTGGTGTTCTAAGATGTTGAAAAATTATTGACCATTGAGTTTGGCAATACAGATCTCATGGTGATAGAATGAAATTTGAATAGATTAGTGGAGAGGAAAATCTGTTTAGAGTGGATTTAGAAGCAAAATGAGACGGTAGTGATACAGAGCAAAGGAAAGTCATTTTAGGTGATTTGTAGAAAAGGAGAGCAGGGGAAAATGTCATAGTTGCAGGAGAAATGTATCACCATGTCTGTATGATATAAATATATGTCATATATTTATACAAATATAATATAAATAAAATATATAAGATAAATAAAATATATATACAAATATATAAATATATAAATATATAAATATATTTATATAAATATATGGCATGTATATTGGTACATAGTTATATATACTTAAATCCATAAGAGAAAAATTCTGATGAAATAAAAGGGGAAGATTCAGAAATATTCTGAGCAAAATCCTTAGGCAGGTTGAGAGGGCTGATAATCAACGCATGTGCATAGTTCTTTTAATTTGCTTTCTCCTTAAAGCAGAGCATGAGACAAAAACTTGGCTCTGTATAGTTTATTTAGATGTTTCTTGTAAGCAGGAGTAAGTCAGTAAACAGAACAGAGTGGGGAAAAAGGAAAAGCATTATGTCTGCATTACTGCAGACATGATCTCCAAAAAGGTGTCACAGAATATAGAATCCATGTATAATTTTCTATTTACTTTTGTCCACTGATTCCCAAATCCCACTATCTGAGGGTTGGATCCCCAGGGGCATTCATGATGATGTTGGTAATAATATTTTTATGCACAGGGTTGGACACAACCTAGGGACTCATAACTGACGGATTAATTTAATCACTGATATAAAATGAATTTTCCTTCCAAATGTCCTATACAATTACTGTGAAATTGGCAACTCCATCCAGTTGCTGAAAACATTGATCAGGGTAGAAGAAGAAGCATTTTTGTTTGGATGGAGGAGCCCACAGGGACTCTATATGTTTACTAAGAGAAACTTTTACCTCTGAGAAACTCTGTTGAAAATGACTTGGCAATAGGCTAGCCTGTCTCTAGGTATACTTTACAGGAAAGATAAAACGTATATATTTCTATATCTAATAGGAATCATTTCAAACTGTTAGTATAAGAAGGGTATTTATGGCCCTTGTGGGACTCTTTAATAATGCCTATTATCTTTGGTAGATGCACACAGATATTGACTCATTCTGAATTAGTTAGCACCATTAGTCATAGAATCTCACAATATGTCTGTGGATTTGCTTTTGTCCTCACTTTTACTGAAGTACGAGAAGGTTAAGTGACTTGCCAATGAACATCAAACATGTTGGTAAAGAAGACAAGAATAGATCCTTAAGATCCTGACTCCAAGTTATTTATGTCACTGTATTTATTGACTTTACCTTCTGCTTAGTCATTTGTTGGGCACATTTACGATAAATATAATGAAAAGTGACACTCCAATGCTTTAAATAGAGGCTGTACTTTATACCCATGACAGGATGGAAACAGAGTAAGTCTGTGAGGCATATGCAGTGGATTTTTGATTGAAGTCTCATAATAGCCAATTAAGTCGTTCATGTAATTTTGTAGTGTCTCAGTTTCCACAGCTCTATATTGATGCAGTAGCTTGTTAAGTCCCTTTTAGTCTCACGTTTTATTTTTCCAGGAAATGATAATTGAAGATTTGGTCATTTTAACTTCCTCTGTATGGTGAGTGACTTTACCACGTAGGGTTTCTTAGTTCCCCTGATCCATTATCAGGAATCCTTAAGTACAATTCTTAGAGATTTTGTTATCAGAAGGCTCCACTGAGAAATCCATAGTTAGCCATGTCTCTTTTCTTTAGAATGTTAGCCGATTTTGCTTCCTTAATGTAGAATAAAAATAGTACCTTCCCATTACTCCTGAAAAAAAAAAAAAAAGAAAAGAAAAAAAAACACATGCCTACTAGTTGACATATGCCTACCTAAACATCACATACTCTCTGAGAATTAAATCACATGAAAGATCCTATCTGTTTTGTTCCCTAATCTTTTTATCTCTAGTGACTCGAATAGTGTCTAGCACAGAGTAACTCAATAAAGACTTGTTTTATAAGTGAATGTATTAGATTTAAAAAGCTAGAAATCTGCTTCATACAGTCGTATGAAGCATGGGCATAATGCCCATGATAAAAGTACAAAAAAATAAAGTTATTAGATAACAACAATATTTCTTATCATCCCTCTTTCATGTCAATTCTCAATCCTCAGAAGTTATCTCCTTTGATTTTTTTCTTCTTTAGTTCCTATGGATGTTACAACAATTCTTTTTTCTTTTTTTTAATTTTTGTAATCTTTATTTATTTTTGAGCAAGAGACTGAGTATGAGCAGGAGAGGGGCAGAGAGAGAGGGAGACACAGAATCCAAAGCAGGCTCCAGGCCCTGAGCCGTCAGCACAGAGCCCTATGTGGGGCTCGAACTCATGAGAACCGTGAGATCATGACCTGAGCCGAAGTCTGACGCTCAACCGACTGAGCCACCCAGGCTCCCCTGTTACAACAATTCTAATTAAAATGTATTCACTTCTATTTTTGATGTCAGTTTCTATGCTTTGAAAGATTGGAAAATTGGTTCACCTACACTGGTTTGTACACCTGTATACTTTTCAAAGTTTTGTTTTTTATGATACCAAAATTTTAATTTTTTTTCCTGCTTATTTCCATTTATTCTTAAACCTTCATTTCTTGTTATTCCAAATTTGAAGTTTTTTTTTCCTTATCTTTGTTTCATAACATGAGGAAATTACTGCCCTTTGCCACTTCCTGTTCTGTACACTCAGACTTTTCTTTGCTATGTCACTCATTATACAATACAAGGGTATGCTGGTTTTTGCTTGTGACTCAGCTCCACCTCCACCTTCTGAATGTTTCTTTTCATTGCAATGAGATTCTCATTACTTTCTGCAAATGGAGGCAATTAATGGGAGGGGGGAGGGATAAGATCTACTTTTCTGCTTTTGGTGGTCTACAAGGTACATCACGTTTCAAACTTTTCCTTTTAATCCACCTGTGTTCTTATATTTAAAGCATATTTTCTAGTAGACAGCATGTGTTTGGCTCTTGTTTTTTATGAAGTCTATTTTTGTCCTGTATTATATCATCTATTTTTATTTAATATAGTTGACATAATTGATATGTAATCTACCTACCACTTTCCTATTTATTTAATTTTTGTCCCATATATACTTGTTCCTCTTTTATTTGGATTAATTAATACTTTTTGGAATTTCATTCAGAACGTGTCACTTAATTTTTAGATATTTGGGGACTTCCCCATATCTTTTAGGTTCATTTTTTTCAAATTTATTCCTACAAAGAACATATTTTGAACGATTTGAGTTTTTCTTTTTAACTGTTTGAAAACAGCAAATTCAATTGTTAGTGGATGACATGTCCTGTAAATATCAATCAGATCTATTTTCTTTTTATTATGCTTTAAGTCTTGTATAGCTTTATCAATTTTCTGTTTACTTGATCAATCAAAAATCAAGAGGAGTGTTGAAAACTCAAACTATGACTGCCCCTTCTATTTTCCTTCTAATATACCAAGTAACATATGCATTAGACCACTGATACTGTTGTAGTGGTCACGGGGGCCCTGTTCATTTTTATCCAGTCTTTTTTTCACTGTGCTTCATTGTGGATATTTTCTATTTCTACATCTTCATGTCTAGTGAGCTTCCATTCTTTGTTATCTAATCTCTGCCAAGTCCATTCAGTGAATTTTCACATGAAATATTGTAATTTCCATGTTTAGAAAGTCCATTTAGGTCTCTTTATACCTTTTGATTTTTACTCTGCTTGTTCATGTTTTTCTTCAAATACTTGTATGTAGCAATAGATATTTTAATGTCTTTGGGTGTCAGTTCTATTATCCTTCTCCTTTCTAGGTTTGTTTTTATTGACAGTTTTTTCCTTGTCATATTTTTCTGCTTCTTGTTATAGCTAGCATTCTTTTAAATTATATGCTGAAGATTGTGACTCTGGGAGTCTGGACTTTGTTTTCTTTTTTTAAAGAACTTTGGGCTTTAAATTTGTAAGCAATTAAATTACTAGTGACTCCACTTGCTACTTTTGAGACTTGCTTTTAATATTTATTTGGTAGCTCTTGGGTACCCTTTAATATGTAAACAATTTAGTCCTACTACTAAGGTGTGGTCTTTCTGTCTTCTCTAACTGAATATATCTAGTGGTCAATAAGGACTCTCATGTTGATTAGAATTTGAGTACTTACTTGTGTGGGCTCTGGTTCAGTTCCACAGCTCTCTGGTTGATCAACCTTATGGAGTTTCACCCCATGCATGTACATGTAAACAGTTGTGATGACTAGTTTGATATGTCAACAGGTTAAGCTATTGTTATCTAAGCAGGCACCAATTTAAATTTTTCTCTGAAAGAATTTTGTAGATGTAGGTAATATCTACAAGCAGTTGACTTTAAGTAAAAGAAAGTGTAACTGGTAATGTGGGTGGGCCTCATCCATTTACTTATTTTTTTATTTTAAAAAAAAATTTTTTTTCAATGTTTTTTATTTATTTTTGGGACAGAGAGAGACAGAGCATGAACGGGGGAGGGGCAGAGAGAGAGGGAGACACAGAATCGGAAACAGGCTCCAGGCTCTGAGCCATCAGCCCAGAGCCCGACGCGGGGCTCGAACTCACGGACCGCGAGATCGTGACCTGGCTGAAGTCGGAGGCTTAACCGACTGCGCCACCCAGGCGCCCCAAGCCTCATCCATTTAATTGGAGGCCTTAACAGCAAAAACTAAAGTCTTCTGGAAAAGAAGAAACTCTGCCTGAAGACTATAGCATCAATTTCTGCCATAGTTTCCAGCCCACAGCTTACACTATGGTTTTCAGACTTGCCAACCCCAAGAATCACATGAGCTAATTCCTTAAAATATCTATCTATCATCTATCTATCTATCTATCTGTCTATCTATCTATCTATCTATCTATCTAACCTATCATCATTATCTATCATCATCATCTATCTATCCATCCATCCATCTATCATCATCTATTTCCTATTGGTTCCCCTTCTTTGGATACCCATGACTGAAAAGTAATAAAGACTCAAAGGAATGAGGCATGGGAATTTCTGGAACTTTTTTCCTATACATCTCTCTCTTTTCTGGAGTTCAGCACTGAAATTTACGGCTGCCTCAGCATCCATGAAATCCAACTTCTGGCTTTTCAATTAAACAACATAGCATGGTCTGCTGAGACACTCTCTGTTCCTCAGTGCATCCAGACAGAATTCTGGGGCAATCATAAAGTTCATTTATTTCTCTTCTTTCAGTGATCATGGTCCTGCTCCACCAATATTCCAGTGACTGAAAGAAGATGTTTCACACATTTTGTCCATTTTTCAGGTTGTTTACAATAAGGAGGTTAAATCCAGTCCATGGTGGCCAGAGCTTCTCTCTTGATCTTCAATATTAGTAAGGCAAGAACTCAATTAATTAGGAATCTCCATTTAAAAATTATATTGGAAGAAATTTATATTCATAAGGAAATATATATTCATTGTTCTGTTTTCAGTAAACTAGAAATATAAAAGTTTCAGATATAGGCACTCTTCTTAGACCTTTGCAATTGCAATTTGTTATCACACTGAAGTGGTCTTCCATTTTGATCTCAGCAAGTGTATAATCAATCTTTTCCTTGTTTGAATACTGTCTTCATAGGGAGTCTGAATAAATCATGGGTCCACTGAAACGTCACAATTGGTTATTTGTTTAATATGTTACTTTATATTTGTCCAGAACCATGATCTTTGGGCATTCTTGACAGATGAAATAGACCTCTTTGCACTATGACTATGACTGGTCAGCTACCTCTTTTACAGATTTCTTTTATTGCTTGAAGGCATCAGATTGCCATACAAATGAAAAAAAAAATCCCTCTCTGAGCCTAACTCTGTAATTCCCATTCCTTCCTCTTCTTACCACTTTTCTGGGTTAATGAGTTTATTCATAACTTTTCCTCCTGTGTTCACATACTGCTGCTCCGTTTCTTCCTTTATTGATTCATTTCAGGTCTAGTATAACTGGAAAATTACTCCTTTCACAGCATTAAATTTTTGTATTATTTTTTCCATTTCAGCAAGAATATGATGGATATAAGACTTAGTTTCCTTTCTTATGTAATAATGATTGAGTTGCATATAATGGACAAATAGAAAATGTTTTATATAAAATGGCCTAGTGGAAGCACTTTCCCTTGTTTAAAAAACATAGTATCTTCCATTTTTATGTCTATTTGAAGCTATTTCTCAACTCTCAATTTAGCTTTCCCTGGTGGGAGTCATCATTACTTGCTCTTGGCAAGCAGAAAGATTGCAACAAAGTCATTTAGTTTTTCCCATTTCCTTTATCCTATATTTTTAAGTCGCCCCTATAATGAGATGGTTGTAAAGCTATTTCGTTTGCATTCTCCAGTGCTATTTTTTCCCCATTTTCTGAAGTGTTATCCTATGTACCTTGTACTCCTTTTGAATCTGAGGTTAAAACTTTGTGTGTGTGTGTGCGTGTGTGTGTGTGTGTGTGTGTGTTAGCCATATGTACTCTCTGTCAGTCATGACTAGAATAGTTATATTTTGACTAATATTTATGAATCTTGAATAATGTGTATATGACCCTAATCTGTATGACATTAACAACTTTGATTATGTTAATTATGTTTATATTCCTAAAATGTAAATAAATTAATCCATGGGATTGGATGTCATTCCTGTCTAATATACTGTTTACTTTTAGTTTTGTGGTTATCTTATTTGAGAAAATAAATTAGCTGAGAAAACTCAAAGAACATTACTCAGAAAATGTTTACTTCATTTTGTTCCCTCAGCACCAAGGTCAGTGAAAGATAGTGACTATTCAGTAGGTAGTATTTTCAATCAATGAGATCATTTAAAGCATTTTAATAGTATGTTGGAAATTGTTGTAATTTTAGCATATCATCACATTAAGTAATAAATATTTTATAGTTAGAATTGTGCCATCCCCATATTTTTTGTCCTTTATAACAAAATATTTCACTTGGCTGACATTCTTTTTAATACAAAATCTTGGACCATTTCTCTCTGAAACTCATCAACATTAAATCTAGGACTTTTATATATATTGCCTAAAATAAATACCTCACTCTTACAGGTGAGTTCATTTTAAATAAGTGAGTTTCATTTTGGATGTTTTTGGTTTAAATCTTGCAGTCACTGTATCATTTCAATAATATTTCAAATTACTTGAATAAATAATTTATTTTGATATTATTTACATGTCATTATCTGAAGATACTGTTTAAACAGGCAAAATTCCATTTTTCTTCTTATTGCCGCTTTTATAAGCATTTTTATTGTGTTAAAAGAAAAACTTTCCTATAACCCGTTCTTTGCTTGTTTCCCAAAGATAAAGAAAGCAAAGGTAGGTAACGAAATAAAATCTGAAGATAAAATATCTAAGAGTATGTTACATTAGTCAAAGTTTTAAGTTAAATTTGCATATCATATTCCCCAACTTTTAAATATACAGAAATAAGGAAACTCCATTAGCTGTTGACATGCTATGATTTTTCCGTACCTGTTGTCTCATTTCTTACTTCCCTAGTTTCCTATAAATCATACGTACTAAATATCAAGAGCAAATGCAGGTACCTATGGGCCTTTGGTATTGATTTTTTCATGACTGCTTTACAGTTAGATACCTAAGGTCATTACCTCCTTTTGCACATTCTTTTTTCCACACTTTCTGATCTACTTCTCTCTGAGGTTATTTCCATAGTTACATATATTGATCTTATTCCTAAGAGCTTGACAATGAAGTGTCACAATGTCTACATTTTCTAATGATGCTACTTATAGGGAAAAGTGTGCCTTCTTATAAATATCACATGTCTTTATTTAGAGGCAGGGTACTGTTGTTACTGTTAAATTTGTTTTTCACTTGTTAAGTCATTTGGGATGGAAACATGACAAGCACAATAAAAGAACTGGTTTACCCTGATTCTGCTACTATTTCTGTGAATATAAACAAGCCTTTAAACATTCCTGGTCTCTTTTATTGATAAAATAAATTGGTAGACTAGATTTCTTCTAAGATTTTCAGTTTTCAATTTCTAAGAATCTTGTTTTCTGTTTCATAAATCTAACTAAGTAGAAACTGTATGTAAGCAACTTTGGTCAGATGGAAAAGGATTAAATTAAGTTAGACAGATGATCACTAACAGAGGGATAAAATGGAGCTCAATGTTGTAAACTAACTATAGAGCATGACTCTTCCATAATGGGTGGTTGTTATTATTCAATCCACCTGTGATTACACTTCATTTATATCCCAAGTTTGTTCATCATTTATGCTACATGATAGACATTGTCCAGCATGCTGGTCTTCTAGTTCTTTGGGACACTTTATTCAGATAGATTAGTCTTCCATTTCATCAACTTCTCCTATTGCTGTAGTCACACCACAGTTCTTAGAACTCTGGATCATGACAAACATTACTCTTCCCCCAACACCATCTCCAATATTTTGATTTTCCCTCTCAGTTATTACTACGCCAACAGTTCTCTTTATATTTTCTTTTCTACCATATTATCTCATCAGGACTTTTCCCCTCCCATCTATATGGCTTTCTCTAGTGAAATCCAAACCCAGGAAGAATGTAATGTTGGCTTTCTGAATGCCTGTACTCAAATTGCTGAGCCTCAATGGATAAGCATCAGAGTATCAGACGGAAAGATGAAATTAATCATTTAAAATCAGCAGCATCAATGACCCTTTTCACCACTTGTACAATCAATTAAATTACTTAAGGCATTTTTTCAGCTTGTGAAACTTCCCATTTCTCTCATCACTTGCTGTCCTCAGCAACTCAAACTTTCTCTTCAGAGAGAAAAGAGGAACTATCAGTAATGAACTATTTCAAATTCCTACTACAAATCTACAAACCAGTAGAAATACCACCCCTGCCTTTTCTATTCTTTCCTCCTTATCACAATATTGGAGAATTGTCACCTTTCCATTGTAAAACCCATTTTTAAATTGTCCTTTAGGTGATTTCATTCTTCTTCTTTTTACACCTAGAATCCTCAACTTTTCCACTGCACTATCCAAACCCATGGGCATTTATACATATTAAAAAAATTCCACTCCTATGGAAGTGCTGAGTACCCTGGGGAAGCCATTCCCTGCTGCCCAGGTATCCTCGAGGTTGACCTTGGTCACTGATGGGAGAGCTTCTTTATCAGAAAGTCTACTTTCCCATTCAGGGACATAGTTTTGGAGGCTTCAGAATACTTGGAATCTCCCCCGGCCTTCAGAAGAATGTTCATTTGTGATCTGGCTCATGAAACCACGAGGAAGCAGCTTGGGGGCCATCCCAGCAAAGTCAATGCTGGCTCCCTGTCTTGAATGGCTATCACCAGCAGCCAAGCTTTTGAATGCTCTGAATTCCTCAGAGTCCCTCCATGCCTCACCCCATCATAGACTAGGCAAGCTGAAGCAAGCAGAAGCAGTTAGGTTCTTTTAAATCAAAACAGCAAAATTCCGGGGCACCTGGATGGCACAATCGATTAAGCCTCTGACTTTAGCTCAGGTCATGATCTCACAGTTTATGAGTTTGAGCCCCGCATCAGGATCTCTGCTGTCAGCACAGAGCCTGCTTCAGATCCTCTGTCCTCCTAACTCTCTTCCCCTCCCCCACTCATTCTCTCTCTCTCTCTCTCTCTCTCTCTCTCTCTCTCTCTCTCTCTTTCTCTCTGTCTGTCTTTCTCTCTCTCTCTCAAAATAAATAGTGGCACCTGAGTGGCTCAGTTGGTTGAGCGTCTGACTTTGGCTCAGGTCATGATCTCACAGCTTGTGAGTTCGAGCCCCATGTCAGGCTCTGTGCTGACAGCTCAGAGCCTGGAGCCTGCTTTGGATTCTGTGTCCCTCTCTCACTCTGCCCCTCCCTCGTTCATGTTCTCTCTCAGGAATAAATTTAAAAAAAAGTTAAAAAAATTAAAAAAAAAATATTTGTTTCTATTTCAGCATCTCTCATTTGCACACTTACAGTAAGGCTGAAACAACCCTGGCAGATGGTACCAATGACATCTAGATCACTCAAATCAGTGACCACTTTCTGCACAAGCGAAACTCATTAAAACAGTATCTTCTCTTCAAATTTCATCCTATTTCTCTAAGTATTTTCCCTCCTTTTTCAATTCCTTCCAATGATCTCTACAATTTTTAAATATTGGATTTCCTCATGCCTTCTTCCTCAACTCTACTTTCAACTTCTTGTCTCCATAGGTATTGCCATGGCTTGCCAGAAACTGAAAATAGATATTTCTAATACTCTTTTTTGAGCTTCAAATGTGTCTGTCTATGTAAGTATGTATGTATGTATGTATGTATGTATGTATGTGTTATCTATCTATCTATCTATCTATCATCTATCATCTATCACACAATTTAAACTCAAAAAGGAAAATGTCTATCAAGCTGGGGCTACTTTCCTTTCCCTCAAGCTCCCAGATGCATGAAGTTCTTCAAAAATAGTACTCTTAATCTCCTTTTAACCTATCAATCACTCTTTGCCATAAAGAGAAGAAATTATCTGATGGATTTTTGGAAAAAGAGCAGAACATGGTTAGCTCAGTTTTTTCTTTCTTACATTGAGCCTATTCCTCCAGTATGCTGTCTTTGTATTTATTGTTTTGATACACTCAATAGTTTCAACAAGAAAGACAGAATTTGATGTTGTCTTCTTTTTCTTCACACCTTTCATCCCCAACTAACTCTACTTCTCCAAACCATTTCTATTTCTGCCTTCCCATCTCTCTCTTTTGTCTACTATAATGGCATTCTGATTCACATTCCTCCATCACTTCTTGCATCCCATATAGCTCCAATTAATATTCGTAAAGGTATAATAATTTATGTCACCACATCACTTTAAAAATCTTTCAATATGTATAGCTTTCTATAGAAAAAAAGTCCAAACTTCTTAATCTGGCTCAAAATTTATGTATGATTGGGTACCCTGTACTTATTGCCTACCCACAAGCTTGTTCTTGGAGAATTAGTAATAGGATCCTTCTATGAATTCTTCAACGTTACGCATTTTTACCAACTGTGGATTTTTATGTATCCTGTTCCTTCTCTTTGGAACAGTATCCATCTTGTCTATTTGTACCTATTCACCTAGATAATGTCCACTATTCTTTCAGATTTCATTGCTCAGGTTAACAGCCAATTCCTATGAAAGTTCTTTATCGATCACCAAAATAGGTTAGGTAAAACTGCTATATGCTCTACTGCGTTCTGTGTTTCTGATAGTACATAATGGAAATTATAACTCTAAATTACTTATTTGTTATAACTTGTGCAATGGTTGTCTTTCTAAATAGACCATAAGTCCATTAGGGTAAGGATTATCTTTTTCTGTTTTTCAGGGCCATATTCCAAGTCATACTCTCCAAGTCATTAGGTATTTGCTTCACAAATGAGTTGCCAACAAAGAAGCACAAATTTCTCAAAAAACCATGGCATAAGAAAGATGAGGGAGGAGACTATGGCAATAATATGGCTACTCTGCATTTGGTAGACAGTAAAACAGTAATTATGAATATCAAGGAGTCTTGATATCATCATGTTTTTCCTTTTTAGACTACTGAAATTATGAAATTGAATGTAACAAATAATATACTGTCCTACTGTATAGGACATCTGAAGTCCCATCTTTGACTCAACAGGATAACTATTACGTATGTAATATAAAGGTAAGTATTTGTAGTTGGGTCTGAAAATTACCTGAAACCTAAAGACGAACAAAATACAAATTAATATACTCATTTTGTGTTTATTTTTGAAGCATTTATAATCTCAGTGTAAATATCAATTTCCTTCTTAGTTTGTATTGTTAATATATAAAAACATTGATATATACCACTGTTGTGAAATGCAAGAGTGGAAATGCCTTTTACTTTGTTAATTCACTCAGGCAAAATATCTCAAAACAGATTAAAGTGGAACATTATGGCTATTTTCTCCACCTCGTTTTAGATTTATTTCTTTCCTTATATGTTCCTAAAGTTTTCTTACCTTATGAATAACCATTTCTACTACTACTACTACTATTGCTACTGTTACTAATATTACATACCATTATTGAGCACTTATATCTCAGTGCATTTTTACAGAAACTTTAGGAA